>NW_028270147.1:59997779-60297779 GCF_037043375.1 Chiloscyllium plagiosum | reverse complement strand
TTCAATGACAATAAGAGAAATGAGGACATGCCTGAAGAACAGCCGCTTGCTACAGTCATCTTGGAGTTGTAAATATTTCTGGCATCATGCCACTATTTGAGAAGCTTGACTCATTTGATCCTGCTATCCAAGACTGGACCCAGTAAGTAGAAAGAATGTGATAGTTTTTTTCCAGGTAAATGACATTGGAGTAGATGAAAAGCAATGAATAATCCTTCAGACTGCTTGCAGACCCACAGCATTCTTGATTATAAGAGGCTTAACCTTCCCAGAGGCACCAGACACTAATATCATCCAAGAGTTGACAAAGCTAATTAAGGACTATTACAACTCCAAATCTCTAACTCTGAGACATTTTAGGTTTTTTGATTGCTGGAGAACTAGGGAATCTGTATTGGGATTTTTTATGAAGTTGAGGTGATTGGCAGAGGCGCATGATTTTGGGTTAACACTGAGTGAGATGCTGAGAGACCATTTGGTATGTGGGATTAATACTGCAACCATGCAGAACCACCACTAGCTGAAGGCCAACTGGACTTCAAACAGTCACTACAACTGGCTCTATCATTAGAAAGTGCAGCACATGGAGCATGGGAGCTAAGGGCATCCCAATAGAAGTGGACTCCTTCACCTGTCCAAAGAGTTTGGGGAACACCATCAGAGTGCAGGCAATCACAGAGCCTCGCAGGGCATATGCTGAGCAGAGGAACCCTAGGTCAACTCACAGCAGAGCCCCACAACAAAGCCAAGACTCAACCAAGTAGTTAAAACATTTTTCAGGATTTGAGCTGGCAAGCCATTGTAGTTGCTGTCAGTATATGGACTCAAGACAGTAAAGAAGTCCTACAACATCCTGACTTGAGTAAGAAAGCTCATAGGCCAGTACTCAGCAGAGTTCACACCCTGTAAAGTCCCCCTGCATGTGGGTTGAAACATTTAAATTGCTTAATATTACAACCCAGAAGTCAAACCCCTCTGCTATTTAAAGCTAATGCCCCAGAAAAACTCACCTTGCCATCTGCTAAAAGTGAGAGTGACTGAAAGAAAATGCCTGATTCTACTGTTTAAAGAAAAACTAACAATTTATTTTCCTTACTCTAACAGCGAACACTAAACATTAACAAATCCAAGCCTCCTTTTTTCTTTACTAATCACTATTGATTAGAAAATGGGTGCCTTAGTGAAGTCTTAGTGAAATACCCAGGAATGTTTCAGGAAGGGCTTGGGACTATTAAACGGGCCAAAGCCACTTTGCATATTGACCAGGAAGCAATTCTGAGATTTTGCAATGCCTTGCCAGTGCCATTTGTCTTGTGGGCAAAAGGAGAGGCAGTAATCAGGAGGCTGGAGAGTGAAGGAATCATCAAACCAGAATGGGCAGCATTGGTTGTATTGATTGTGAAGCCTGATGGCTCAGTTTGCCTTTGTGGGGATTTTAAGTAAACTGTAAACCACTTCTCACAGCCGAATAAATGTCCGATCCCTCACACAGAGGACTTGTATGCAAAGTGACTATCCTTTACGAAGCTGGACATGAGTCATGCCTACTTGCAATTGTGACTGGATGAGGAGTCCCAGAGGTATGCTACAATTAATACCCATAAAGGTTCATCAATATACAAGACTGCCATTTGGGGTATCGTTAGCCTGCACCTTTGCCAGCGGACCATGCAGAACATTTTACAAGGGCTACCCCAGGTTTTCACTATTTATCTCGATGATGTACTAATAACAGGGCAGACCAATAAAGAGTGGATGGACAACTTGGACATAGTGCTTAAATGTTTCTCCTAGGCAGGTATACACCTTAGAAAAGAAAAACGTGTGTTCCAGGCACCCCAAGTGACCTACTTGGTTACAGAATTGACAAAAAAAGGGTACACAATTGGAAGATAAAGTGAGGGCAATCGAAGGAGTCCCAGCTCCCACATCTGTTTCCTTGGATTAGTGAATTATTATGGAAAATTCATACATAACTTGGTCTCCAGCTTGGCACTCAAAGGATCAGCCTTGGAAATGGTCACATGGCCAAAAAGTAACATTTAGAGAAGTGAAAAAGCAGCTATCATCTAGGGTGTTGGTCCACTATGATCCAAAGCAAGAGGTAGTGCTGACATGCAATGCCTCCTTGTAGAGTATCAGGGTAGTGTTGGCTCACTGGTGATCCTATGGAGAAGAATGCCCGATAGTGTATGATTTTCGGACTTTGGTTGATGCCAAATACAAATACGCCCAGAAAGAGAAGGAAGGTTTGGCAGCCATCTTTGGTGCGAGGAAGATCCACCAGTACCTTTACAGACAGGAATTTGTCATAGTAACAGATCGCAAACCCCTGCTAGGGCTACTGAAGGAAGACAAGGTGGTGCTGCTCATAGCTTCCAGGAGAATTTAGCATTTAGCCCTTATTCTCAGCACATATAAGTTAGAACACCATCCAGGAATGCCTTGAGCTGCCTCCCACTAACAGATTCTCCACTGGTGGTGTCTCCCCTGGAAGAGTCCGTTTTGGTTTTGAACTTAATGGATACTCTTCCAGTCAACAACATGCAACAGTGGACACAAAAATCTGGTCCTAAAACTAAAACATCTGATGGTAATTGGGGAAAACAGAAAGGCCATCGCAATCTGGATTGAAACCTTTTTGGACCTGGTGACACCAGATCACCATAGAGGACGGCATATTTCTATGAGGAACAAGGGTGATTGTCCCAAGTAAAGTTTGTTGCAAGATACTTGCTGAACTCCTCCATGGTCTTCCAGGGATTTCCAAGTTGAAAATGCTAGCAAGAAGCGATGTCTGGTGGCTGGAGTTGGATGCTGACATAGTTGCGTTGATGGGGCAGTGCCCAGAGTGACAAGGACAAACATTGGGACCAGTAGCACCCCCACATTCATGGGCATACCGGTGAAAACCCTGTACTCGGTTTCATGTTGACTATGCCGATCCTTTCATGGGCTCAATGTTCCTGATCATTATGGAAGCCCATTCAAAGTGGTTGGACATGCATATTGTTCATTCAGCAAACTTAGGGATGGTGATTGAGAAGCTGTGAGCATCATTCGTGATATATGGACTTCAAAAAGTATTGGTCACAAACAATGGGACATAATTTATCAGCAGGGAATTTGAATATTTCCTAACATCAAACGGCACTTGGCACATATGGACAGATCCATACCATCCATTATCCAATGGTCTAGTGGAAAGAGCGATCCAAACTTTGAAGGCAGGCTTAACAAAGCAGCCTACAGCAATACTTGCTATCAAACTGTCCTGGTTCCTGTTCAATTTGTTGGACACCCCCACATGCAACAACAGGGATAGCTCCAGCAGAGTTGCTGATGGGGAGAAGACTCTGCACCAGGTTAGACCTGATATTTCCAGACATGGGGGAGGGTGAAACAGCAGCAGGAATACCAATGCTGGCCACATGATTCCTCAAAGTGAGACAGACACTTTAATTCAGGGACAAAGTTTGATGCGGGAACCATGGGTACGAGGTGAGGTTGACGCAAAGTCAGATCCCATGACTTAAAGTTCAGATAGGTGATGCAGTCCTGAACAAACATGTGTCATGGAGTCATAGAGATGTACAGCATGGAAACAGACCCTTCGGTCCAACCTGTCCATGCCGATCAGATATCCCAACCCAATTTAGTCCCACCTGCCAGCACCCGGCCCATATCCTTCCAAACCCTTCCTATTCATATACCCATCCAAATGCCTCTTAAACATTGCAATTGTACCAGCCTCCATCACATCCTCTGGCAGCTCATTCCATACATGTACCACCCTCTGCGTGAAAACGTTACCCCTTAGGTCTCTTTTATGTCTTTCCCCTCTCACCCTAAACCTATGCCCTCTAGTTCTGGACTCCCCCACCCCAGGGAAAAGACTTTGCCTATTTATCCTATCCATGCCCCTCATAACTTTGTAAACCTCTATAAGGTCACCCATCAGCCTCCGATGCTCCAGGGAAAACAGCCCGAGGCTGTTCAGCCTCTCCCTATAGCTCAAATCCTCCAACCCTGGTAACAGAGTTTTCTGAACCCTTTCAAGTTTCACAACATCTTTCCGATAGGAAGGGGATCATCATCTAAAAGCTGTTACCTCGCAAATGGGGCAGGAGCAAAACATACCTGGTCCCCGAGAATATCCAGGTGACCTGTGTGAAACTGTAGGCTCTCCACCTTTGTCTACTGTCAAGCAAACCTCAGACTCCAAGATGGGTGCAGCCTCAATACCATTACCGCCAAAGAGGAGGAAACTCTTCCAAGATGCTCTGGATGCAAAAGACTGACTACAGTCTGGTACACATCACCTATGTCAGAGTCCGAGTCAGAGGAACTGGACTTGGGGTGAAAACATCACGGGAAAAGCTACAAGAGAAAGACCAGGCCTACATCCTTAGACTTTGGGGTAAGGGATTTAGTGATTTGAAACCAAGTTGATTATGTGTTCATTGGCACAGGTAAACAACCCCAATCAGCAAAGCCCTGACTAGCTGACATGACCAGGAGATGAGAATCTCCTCTATTCAGGCAACTGACTCCAATTTGGCAGGCCACAGCCAGTGTACTGTGCACAAGTAAATAAAGGGTGACTTGGTGATGGGATACTGGCCTCTATGTCAGTTACAACAGAATTATTTAAACTGCAGCAAAAAGGTCTTCCTAAAATTTCCTCAGAAAGGTTTTACAACAGACAGTGTTCAATCTAGTGCAGTGTCTAAGTATATTGGGCCTGCAATTCCTCATTGTATTTGCATATGCACTTGCACTGAAGAGATTTTGTTTATTCTCTCATGGGATGTAAGTGGTGCTGGCAAGGCCAGTATTTGTTGCCTATGCCTAATTACCCTTGAGATGGTGGTGATGAGTCACCTATTTGAGCTGTTTCAGACCATCTAGTGTAATAGACTCACAGCAATGTTAAAAGTTTTTCAGGTTTTTTGGCACAGCCACTGTGAAGGAACGACAAATAGTTCCAAATCAGGATGTGCATGGCTTGCTGGGGAATTTGCAGGGATTGTGTTTCCATGTGTCAGCTGCCCTTGAACTTTTCAGTGGTAGGTTTGGAAGATGTTATTGGAGGTTTACCAAATTTCTGCAATAAATCATGTATATTGGTAGAGAACATTACAAAGTAATACCATTGGTTGAGCGAGTAGGTGTTCAGGGCAATGTGTAGGAGGCCAATCAAGCAATCTGTTCTGTCATGAGTTGAGTTAAGCTGGAGTTTTATTGGAGCTGCTCTCATCCATGCAAGTCAAAAATATTCCATCACATTGACTTGTGCCTTGTGGGTGGTGGATAGGTTTTGGGGAGTCAGAAGCTAATTTACTTTGTATTTGCAGTCTCTGACCTCCTGTTATACCCACAGTATTTACATGGCCGGTCCAGTTCAGTTTTAGGTAATTGCCAAGATGTGGATGGTGGGTAATTCAATGATGTGTAGAATGTCAAAGGGAGATTGTCATTCTGGAAATTAATCACGAGTGTCACTTGCTGCCTATCAGTCTAAATATTGTCCAGGTCTTGCTTCAGGTGGGCATGGATTGCTTTAGTGTTGGAGGAGTTGGAATCATAAAATCATAGAAAAGACTCATAGAATCCCTACAGTGTGGAAACAGGCCATTCAGCCCAACAAGTCCACACCAACCCTTTGAAAAGTAATCCACCCAGACCTATTCCCCTACCCTATTACTCTACTCTACTCTACATTTACCCTGACTAACTTACACATCCAAGAACGCAATGGGCAATTTGGCAAGGCCAATTCACCTAACCTGCACATCTTTGGATTGTGGGAGGAAACCCATGCAGACACAGGGAGAATGTGCAAACTCCACACAGACAGTCGCCCAAGGCTGGAATCGAACTGAGATCCCTGGTGCAGTGAGGCAGCAGTGCTAACCACTGAGCCACATGCCACCCCTTAAACGAGTGCCCGTCAGAGATTTGAAACCAGTTCATCTCAGATGTCAACAATGCATACAATCCTAAGCAAGAACCACATCCCTAGACTAATGAGCCACAGGCTAAATGCCGCTGAATAAGTGCACCCAACAGCAAAGGTATTATTTTATGATGGAAGAAAATAATTTATGAAGCAGCCAAAGATGGTTCAACCTAGGGCACTACCCTAAGCAATACTTGCACCAATACCCTGGCGATGTACTGAATAGAATTAAATAATCACAAATAGCTGAAGAGAGTTGGAACTAAATTCTGCATTTTTCAAGACACAAAGGGTAGCTTCTGTATTCAGCACTAAATTATGTTGAGAAACTGCAGGTTAGAAAGATGCAGCAGCATAGAGTTAAGAACAATCCTGACTTTCACATCTATATTACAACTGTCAGGGGCATTTGATCTGAGCAACCAGTTAGAAGTTGCCCAATGTTTTCCAAAACTTTCATGGTGAATCAAAGTCTGTGAAGTGAATGTTCTTCACTCTTCTTATGTTCTCCCTGAAACCTAAGGACTTTTGGGAAAAATAAATTCAAATAAATGTATTTGGGAGAAATAAATTTCTCTAACTCTGCTACACTCTTTCTTTTGTTCCCTCCCATTTTAGCTACTCCTTAGTTAAAGTTTCATTCAGAAGAATCTTTACCAAGTTCACACAGTTCTTTTTTATCTCCTGTGTGAATGGGGGACATAAATCTTTGCACGGCCAGGTCCCTTATATGGTCAGTTTAAAGTCTACATCAGTAGCTCACCAACAAAAAAATCTTGAATTGCAGAGTCAGCCAAATTTATGGGCAAGTGTTATTGTGGTACTCCCAGTGGGATCTTCTAATCTTGAAGAATCCTGGAGACTAATGACATCAAGGGATACAGAGATGATGCAGGAAAGGGGCATTGGTATCAATGCTTAGCCATGATCAATAGTGAACAAAGCTCAGTGAGTTGATACAGCCTCCTCCTGATTCTATGTTCAATTATGATCTCAGCTAGATAGTAAGTCAAATTTCAAGGTGAAACTTGGTCTGATTGACCATAATTTTTTATTTTTGCAAATTGGTTACCGTAGCTATTAGTCACTGAACAAATTTGCACATGGTTGCCAATGTACTTTTAACAAAAGAACACAAGTTGATCATACAAGGAGAAAAACAAAGCTAGATAACTTGGAAACATCTTGTCATAAACAGAAAAATGAAAGATTCAGTCATTTTTCTCCATCATTATCCTTGACAAAGACTCAGCCCCAGTGAAATATTCATCTTATATTCTCTTTAGAATTTCTTACTCAACTGTTGAGATTGCAAGCATTTCCTTTCAGTGATTTACTGTACATCCACCGGACATGGTTCTCTCAACTTTCAAAACACTCAGACACAAACTAACTCACTGACTTGTCTCTGAAGTCTAAGAAAAGTTAATATCCTTTTTTCTAGCCCTCTCTACTTGACCTGTTAAAATAGCTTAAAACTAATTGATGCCTGGAGATTGCAAAAGTAAACTGCCCTTCTGTTAGTGTTAATCTTTTCTTTCTGAACTGAATCTTCTTGTGGGCTCTAGTCTCTTCTTCTGCAGGTTGTGAAATTTCAATCTTGTAATCATTTCAGTATCTGTCTCACTAACTACCATTATTGAGTAACTTAGTTTGCTTTATTAGGAATGCTGTTTTGAATTTAGTTCAAACTTATTTTGATTTTTCTAAAAGAAAAATGTTATCTTCACAGGAAAGAAAAACCCATTTACCTCTATTTTAGAATCAACTTTCCCAAATATTAATGATATATTGTAAATCTTCATCACAGTTTAAGTAATCCTGTTATTTCCCTCATGATTTGCATGTGGGTCATTATGAAACGTTAGGTAAAGTAATCATTCTCTCCTACCACCCAAAGTGGAAATGTCAATAGATACAAAAAGCATGGAAGCCCAGCAGAAAATAGATTTTCTCCCAAACTCTTATCGTAAACATTGATATGTACCCTCATGGTCCATTTGCAAAAGGTACTACAAAAAGAGGAATTGACCAAGATGAATTGCTCACTTAGAGAACCAATGCAGATTTATCAGGCTGAGTGGCCTTCTTCTCTGCTATAACAAATGTGAGAAATTTGAGACTGTAACATGATTTGTACAAAAGCATTAAAATTGTCTTAATTATCCTTAAGTGTTGATACATATTATAGATTGGCTGTCATATTTTTCCACGAGCAAAAAAGCAAAAAGCTGAAATAGATCTTGGGCAATAGAAAAACTGGTATTGGTTAAAACTGATGCCAATTTGCATTACTGCCCACTACTAATCTTACCTCAAATTGTCAGTGTGAATACCAGATACTCCACATGGAGTAAGAATTGTTCATATCCAGCAAAATTAGTTTGGTTATTTATGCAAGAATGGTTTTATTCAAAATTATACAACTTTACAAAACCCATGATTGTTTGTGCATTCTTTTCATGATCAATTAAAGAATCTGTTCTGCATGGCTTGTGTTCTTGACTGATAGGAAGCAGGATGTATATGTTTAAAGCTGATCCTGTTATTCTGTTGTGGTCAAAATTTGAAAGCTTTTCCCAGTAAGTTTGTCAATGTAATAAACAAACTCATTCCATGGGAGCACAGTTTCAATATTAGTGCATTCGGTAAATGCTGACCAATAGAGATGGCATGAAGAATACATATAGATTGAAAGGAAGAGATGAGAGTAAGCAATTCATGACTAATTTTGATTCATATATAGCTCATTGTGGATGTAATTTTGTGCCTGATCAAAGTTGACTTTTTGTCAACTGCATTCAGGATGGCAGTCAAATTTTTTCTATAATATTGCCTTAAGTATTGACCTGGATGTCAGAAAATAACCCCAATTCCGACTCTTAGTCACAATCCAATTACACCTACTGAGAAATAGTGCATCTATAACATTGTCTTTGAACATGATAAACTCAATTTGGTCGCCTGCTGTTGGTTTGGGGCAAAGCAATTGGTAAATGAAAAGTCAGTCTGGTGTTTTGGCCTTAAATGCAAGAGGTCTAACTAACGCTGTTTCAAGTTTGGCTCTGCACACCTCTTTTGAGGCCAACATCAACATGGTGCACTTCTGGCCAAGAGTATATGTGCACTTGTAGCCAGCAATATTCAATGCTTCTAATCCAATTTTATGTAACACGTGCTGTGTAATTGCACTCACAAGCCATAACCTATGAGGGTGCAGTCCTGTATGTTGTGATGGAAGTCATCTTTTCATTTTATGCTTTTTTCCCCTATTACCTGTGATGGTATCTTCTATATCAGTCAGACATTGATTTATAAACCAAACTAGGTCACAGAAGTGCTTTAGAAATAACTCTCATCATTAACACTATTGCTACAGGGTCAGAAAGCCATGACGTCCACCTTGAAATGGTAGCATGAAATCTAAATCAGTGCTGTAGTGAAGAAGTACAAAATGTCAAAGGTGCCATCTCTGGGATGAAACATTCAATGTACATGTAAAATAATCCATGGTACTACTTCAAAGAACAGCAGAGTGCTTCTGTGTCCTAACCAATATTTTTCCCACATCAAGAAAAGGACCATCTGGTCATTGTCACACTGGTTTGCAAAACCTAGTTTTACCCTAATTAACTGCCATATTTCCTACATTAGAGATTGTATTTCAAAACTGAAATTTACATCCGTTTTATGTAAAATACTTTAGAATGTCTTGAGATAATGTTAGGACAATATGAATGTAAGTTTCTAATTTTAATGTTTTACTGTACGCAATGGAAAATGTAAAGCAAATGATTAACTTAATTGGTTCTTTGTAAATACTTAGAAAAAAACAGCAAAATATGCAATGAAGGAATCATTGGAAACTGTCTACTTCACATATCCAGTATAGATGTAGTAGGCCAAATCCCTTGAGTACTGTGGGTTGGGCATCTAGTTGTTCTACTGTAGGCACTGCTACTGCCCTCCATATTTAAACTATCCCAAACCCATACTTGAGAAAGTGAGTTAAATTGGTTAAAGCCATGAGCAGAAGGTCTACCCCGTCAGATGTCCAATCTTATAATAGTGCCATAGGAATTGTAGCCTTACCCGCACAATCACCCTATAATGTGACAAGAGTCTTTTCAAGTCATACAGCATCACAGCTATGATACATAATGGGGAACAAAATTGGGAACCAGATCAGATTTTGTACTTACTTTGCAACTCATGTAGGCAAAGTCAGAACAAAATTAATTTGTTCAATTAGTGTTGTTTGTTCTGTTTCCAATGAATTTGAAAGAATACCAAAGATCATTATACTTCAGAAATGGAGGTTGGAATTTTTTTCATGCCTGGAGGTCATGAAAAAGTTGCCATGGTGGTGAAATAGCAAGGTGAGCTGGCCCTGGAGACCTACTCAATCCCCTTGACACCTCACCAATTACATTCTCAGCAGAAAGATCCATTGAGGAATTCCTCAATCTGCCACCAATTAAGGTCCTTAAGTGGTCAACTAATGGTCACTTAAGGTTCTCAACTCACCATTTCCTGATTATCCACCTTCTTAGGTAGTCAAGAAAGATGGCTGCTTTCCTGACTGGGAAATGCCAGATTAATGGGGAGGCTTCCAATAATCTGAATCTGAGGGCAGTCAGAGGTACAGACGGTGAACAAGGGTGTTTCCTATGGAAGCCATCTCTGACCCTTGTTTGCAACCAACCTGATTCCACAACTTCCATCCTGCAAGATAAACAGTATAACTTCATACCACTGCAACCCCAGGTAGTAGTCTTGACTGATTGTCTTCAAACTGCCAGATTTTGACTCATAAGTAGCTTCTGATGATTTGGATTGTCAGTGTCAATGCTTATGATAGGTCAAGGATCTCACCTTTGCTATGCTGTTAGCTCCAAATGAGTTGATTGGCATGCAACTAATTGTGTTATCTTGGTGATGGAGGTAGCTTGTTACCTAATATACTCAACCAAACAGACTAAAAATGGAAAAATGCACAGATTTATTGCCAAATTCAGTAACTATTTACAGTAGAAAAACATAATCCAGGATTACTGTATTCTTTTGTTAGAATCATGCTTAACATAGCCTGAAATCATTCTGAAAATATGAAGTATTTTGTTTATTTATGAATATAACATTTAATCCTTGCTTTTAAACTTTTTTTTTGAAGGTTTAGTTAATTTTTTTATCCTTAATATATTGTAACTCTTCACCTACCTGTTGTTATCTTTGAGAGGATGGCATGGCTTAATTCTATATTACTAAGGCACCATTTGTTAGACTAACAAAATGTCAAATACAGCCAGATATGAATGTGATTAGCTCACTTTCTGTTCCTCCTGTCATCATCTCTCCACCATGTATGGCCTTACCTGCCAAATTAATTTTGTATATCTGTTTTATTAAGCCTGGGATTCTTTGGCAATTCAATTCCAAATATCTAAATTGATAAACAACTTGACCAATTGTTTCAAAAGTAGATCAAAAATCACCTGCATTCTGTGTCATAAAGTTTGTTTTTCTTGGAATTCTGATCCTGTAGCTTAGGTAGTACTACAACTCTTCTGCTGATTAAGTCTAAATCCAGTTCAAATGCAAATCTCTCTTGTATACTTAAATCTTTTGATGGATCATTGGTTGAATGTGCCTTTAGTATATCGCCCAGTGTCTGTTTCTATAAAGGAGAATACACAGAGCTATCATAAACTATCCTCAAAGTAAAGGGATTACTTTTCCTCCTGTTATCATCTTTGCCTCAGTTTCATTATTTCCTCTTTCCTTTCGCCTTGTGAGCGAATGCAACAGTAGTACACAAAAAGCGCTACTTTAATAGATGTAAGCCACAACACATTTTACCAAGCAAATTTTCGTTGTGTTCACTATCCCTATGGTTGGGTAGTTTTACACCAGGTACCTGCCATATTCTATCAATGATCTATGCGAAATTTGTTGCTATTAATTAAAGTGGTGACTGGATACTTTAATTTGTTTGTTCCAAGTTTTGGAACATTAAACTATGAGCTCAATTAATTTAATTTTTTTTAAAAGAAATCAATCAGGTGCCACCCTTACGATTATATAATAAATCCTGCTGAAAATTATGTATGTGTATGCATCACCTGAGGACTTCCATTAGATTGTACAACATTTAACACAAGCCTACATAGTGAGTGTTATTCAAATTCCAATTGTTAGTCTTACCATTTTAACTTCAGCTGGTATCAGTTGTTTATCTTACTGGAACATTTAGCTAATATCTTCTGGATTAATCCAAAATCTCTAATGCAGTTACCAGTCCCTGACATTTCTGTTGAATTAGATTTGAATGAAATGACAACATAAATTGCATTGAACAATATAACTAATTTACTCAAAAGACCCAAACATTGTCAAAATAGCAAGTAAACAAAATCAAATTTTACAGTATGCTATTAGCGAGTTTTGAGAACATTTGTAGCTCAAGTTGAGGTTCTGAATGTAGGTTTGCTCGCTGAGCTGCAAGGTTCATTTCCAGATGTTTCATTACCCTACTAGGTAACATCTTCAGTGGGCCTCAGGCGAAGCAATGCTGAAAATTCCTGCTTTCTATTTATATGTTTGGGTTTCTTTAGGTTGGTTATGTCATTTCCTCTGGTGATGTAATTTCCTGTGGTGAAGTCACTTTCTGTTCCTTTTCTCAGGGAGTGGTAGATGGACTCTAACTTGATGTGCTTGTTGATAGAGTTCCAGTTGGAATGCCATGCTTCTAGGAATTCTTATGCATGTCTTTGTTTGGCTTGTCTTAGGATACATGTGTTGTCCCAGTCGAAGTGGTGTCCTTCCACATCCGTATGTGAGGATACTAGTGAGAGAGGATCATGTCTTTTTGTGGCTAGTTGGTATTCATGTATCCTGGTGGCTAGTTTTCTGCCTGTTTGTCCAATGTAGTGTTTCTTACAGTCCTTGCACAGTATTTTGTAAATGACATTAGTTTTGCTCATTGTCTGTATAGGGTCTTTCAAGTTCATTAGTTGCTGTTTTACTGTGTTAGTGGGTTTGTGGGCTACCATGATGCCAAGGGGTCTGAGTAGTCTAGCATTCATTTCTGAGATGCCTTTGATGTAGGGGAGAGTGGCTCGGGTTTCTAGACGAGTTTTGTCTGCTTGTTTAGGTTTGTTGCTGAGAAATCGGCGGTCTGTGTTCATTGGATACCCATTCTTTTTGAATATATGGTATGGGTGTATTAAAAGAAAATCATCTATACTGTGTATTCAAAACCCACCAACGCACTAAAACAGCAGCTAATGACCACTCTGGAAAAGAAACGCCAAGGATAACCTGACCTTGTTAAAGGAACAGCATCATCACACCTCCCCCTTAAAAAAGAATCATCAATATTCACAGATGGCTTTATTTTAAAAACCCCTTAATCTTACATTGTTAGTACATTACAACACCTATATATATTACATTGACTATAAAAACACAAACATGCACTACAAAATTTATTTACCCCTGCTTACGAACACCTCAGTTTGTCATCCAAGTTTCGACAATGTATTGACAATCATGTTTTCTGCCCTGCCACATGCACAATTTTCAAATTGAATGGCTGTAACAACAAACTTCATCTGTACAGTCTGGAATTTTTGTCTTTAAATTTCTCCAAAAACTTCAATGGGTTATGATCAGTGTATATGATTGTCTCAGATAAATTATTGGTAGCATAAACATTCAAATGCTGTAACGCCAACACCAAGCTCAAAGTCTCCTTCTCAACAGTCAAATATTTCTGTTGATGAATGTTCAATTTCCTGAAAATATCCGGTAGGTCTTTCTATCCTCTCGTTGTCTTCCTGTAAGAGCACAGCACCAACACCCACATCACTCACATCAATAGCCACCTTGAATGGCTTTCAGATTAGGTGTAGCTAATACTGGGACAGAGGTTAACAGAGCTTTCGGGCTGTAGAATGCCTTCTAATAGTCCGCTGTCTGCTGAAACTTCTTGACTTTCTTTAGCAGTTCAGTGAGTGGAGCAGCCACACTGCTAACACTTGGTACAAATTTTCAATAAAATCCACTCAATCCCAGGAATTGTAATACTGCTCTTTTTGTCGATGGTATGGGAAACTTCCCTGTTACCTTTGTTTTTGCATTCCATGTGGGCCATTTGTCCATGTCCAATAGCATGGCCCAGGAAAGTGACTTGGGCTTCGGCAAATTCACTTTTTTTAGCTAGGTTTATCACCAAGCCTGCCTCCTGAAGTCAGTTGAGCAATTCTGATAAATATTGCAAATATTCCCTCCATGTATGTCTAAAATTCACCAGGTCATCTATATATATGACACAATTGGGTAATCCAGCAATGACCTTATTGGTTAGTCTCTGAAATGAGACTGGTACCTTTTTCATACCAAATGGCATGATTTTAAATTGATACAATCCATTTGGCATTACGAAAGCTGAAATTGTCTTTGCTCTTTCTGCCAGTATCCTCTGAGCAAGTCCAACTCAGGAATATAAATTGCTTGTCCCATCTTTTCCACACAGTCTTCCAAACATGGAATTGGATATGCATCAGTCTTTGTAACTTCATTGACTTTGCAATAGTTGACACATAACTGTTGGGACCATCTGGTTTTGGCACTATTAGTATTGGTGAGCTCCAGTCACTGTAACTCACTTCGATTATGTCATCTTGGAGCATGTGTTCAATCTCCTTTTGAACCTGTACCAACTTTAGAGGGTTATGCCTATAAGGATTTTGCTTAATTACAACAGCATCTCCTATATTTATATTATACATAATTAGGTTAGTACTTCACAGCTTTTTTCCACATATCTCTCCCCATGCGATAGCAATAACTCTTTTAGGTCATTTCAATTTTCCTCTGGAAGGTAACTCAATAATTTATCCCAATTTTTGGCAACTTCCTCATTGTCTAATTTAATTTGAGGAGTGTCCGTTTCAGAATCCTCTGAACTTGGTTCTTCCCTCTATTGTAATCAATAACACAGTCTCCTTTGGCTTGGCTTTCCTTTCCTGTCAAAATACTTTTGAGCATATTCACATGAAATAGTCTGTGAGATTTCTTTTTGTCTGGAGTCCTTATCAAATAGTTTACCTCACTCAATTTCCTTTTGACTTAAAAAGATCCACTATACCTTTTAAAGGTTCACTTATCACTGCAAGTAACACTAACACCTTATCTCCGATAGCAGAATTATGTGTTTGATTTCTTGTCTGCTTCCCATTTCATTGTATGCTGTGATACTTTTAAATGCTACCTAGCCAATTCCCCCAGCTTTTTTTAATTGTCCCTCAAAATTTGACACGTAGTCTAAATATGTGGTCTCTGAATTCTGACTGACTAATTTCTCCTTAATCAATTTTAGCGATCTTCTCATGTCATACCCAAAAACTAATTCATGTGGACTGAATTTGACTGATTAATTTAGTACATCTCTGATCACAAAAATTACAAATGGAATTACTTTATCCCAATCATCTGGATAGTCTTGATTATAAGCCCTCAACATGGTCTTTAATGTTTGATGCCACCTTTCTAGCACTCCCTGCGATTCTGGGTGGCATGCAATAGATTTGAATTGTTTTCGTCATAAGCTGCCCATACCTTCCTTGAATAATTTTGATATGAAGTTTGACCCTTGATCTGATTGTATCTCTCTGGGTAGTCTGTATCTAGTGAAAAATTTGAGTAACTGCTCTACCATCCTTTTAGCTGGGATATTGTGTAATAGAACGGCCTCTAGAAATCAAGTGGACACATCCATTATTATTAACAAATACTCATTCCCACTTTTTTATTTTAGGGAGAACTCCTATGCAATCAATTAAGACTCTTGTAAAAGATTCCTCAAATGCAGGAATAGGTTTTAAAGGTGCAGGTTTTATTACTGCCTGGGGTTTTCCAATTACCTGACATGTATGACATGTCTGGCAAACTTCAACTTTATCCTTGTGCAGTCCAGGCCAGTAAAAATGTTTTTATATTTTAGCTTGGGCTTTTCTTGCCCCTAACTGACCCCCTACTGGTAGTTCATGTGCTACCCATGACATCTTCATTCTATAACCCACTTGATGAACTTCTGCCCATTTGTCATCTGCTCGAAGATATGATGGTCTCCATTTCCTCATTAAGACATCATTTTGAAGATAGTAGCATTCAGGGATACATTTGGATTCTTCCTCTGTATATAATTGCTTTAAATTTTCATCTTTCTGCTGTAACTCAATTAATTTCTCTGCACTAAATAAGTCAGCTTTGTCATCTATTTGTTCCTGGTTTGTCTCAGCCATCTGATCAAATGCGGTCTCTGTTAATTCTACTTCAACTTTCTTATCTGTATTCCTTGATCGCTCCAGTTGCAACTGGTGAATTTGTGACCTTGTAACCATGCAATCAGAAGAAATCCCAGGGTATGCATCTTTTAATAGTTCAGTTGCCTGAATTTCCACTGGCTTTTCAACCACAGTAGGCAGCACTCCTACCTGAGAACCAGCTCTCATTAGCAAGGATAAGTTGTATTCCTGGAGCTGAGAGTCTGTCCAGTCCTCCTCCCACGATTTCTCCACTCCTCACTGGACACTCTAACCTCACTCTACATACTTGAACACTTCTTGTCTCACCATGAATTCCTGTGACTCACACTTTTTTCTGGCAATAGTCCTTTAGAGATATTGTAACCTCTTTATCTGCTGCTCCTGACCTATGCGAGTAAACTTTACTTTCGCAGGTATATGGTTTAAGAAGATCTGGCCCTTCCTCCTTAACCAACCTCCAACTAGGTTGTACAGCTTTTTCATCTCCACTGTGCTTTCCGCTACCACTCCTACAAAATTCACTGGCTTATCCTGTTTTCTTACATCTGTCTTCCCACCACTTTTCCTAATCCAACAACACTGATTTCATGTAGCCTACTTTATTACAGTGAAAATACTGGAGCTTAGTCACTTCCCTTTCCCCTTCAAGGGTTTCCTTTTTACTCTGTGGTATGTTATCCTTATGATCTTCACTGAGATCTACCTTTCCCTTACCACATGAGGATTTCCCTTTTCCCCAAATTCTATCCCTCACAGAATAAAATTGATGTTGGAAACCAAACTTTGACTTATCAACCAACTCATAATCATCAGCCATTTCAGCTACTAATCTTGGCTTTTTAACTCCTATTCTTCCACACGAGTTCTCACTACCTCAAGAAGTGAATTTTTCAACTCCTCCAAAATAATTGTCTCTCTAAGAGTGTCATAGGTTTGCTCTATTTGTAATGCCCTTATCCACCTTTCAAAATTACTTTGTTTGATCCTTTCAAACTCAATGTAAGCTTGGCAAGGTCCCTCCTTAGATTCTTGAAACCCTGTCCACAGATTTCTGGCACAAGCTCATATGCACTTAAAATGGCTTTCTTCACCTCATACACCTCAGATACTTTCTCTGATAGTGATGCAAATACATCACTAGCTCGACCTACAAGTTTTGATTGGATCAACAAAATCCACATAGTCACTGGCCACTGCATTTTTTTAGCCACCTTTTCAAATGAGATGAAAAAGGCTTCTACATCCTTCTCATCAAATTTAGGCAATGCTTGAATATATTTAAACAGATTCTCACCAGGCCATTGGCTGCCAAGGGTTCGCTCATCTTCACTCCCTTCTTCAGTAAGCTTACCTTCAGTCTTCATCTCCATCCTTTTAAGTTGACTTTCCTGTCTAAGTACCAATTTCAGAAGGTCCAAACTTCCCCTCTTTCTTCCTTTCCTCTCTGTCCTTTTCTATCTGTTATCTCTCTCTTTCCTCTGCTTTTAATCATAATTCAAACTATTTTATTCTGTTGCCCTTTCTTTGTCTTTTGCTTCTAACTCAAGCTGTTTCATTTTCAATTGAATTTTGGCCATCGCCAAAGGTGACCTGGTGATTTTTAGTCACACGTGGAAAGAACATTTGCAACATTTAACAGAATTTGATTGACTTCAGGAGGCAGGCTTGCTGATAACGCTGGCTAAAAGTGAATTTGTCAAAGCCAAAGTCAGCTTCCTGGTCCATGTTATTGGACATGAACAAGTGACCCCAAGGAATGCAAAAACAACAGTAATTGTGGGGTTTCTCATACCATTGACAAAAAGAGCAGTACTATGATTCCTGGGATTGAGCAGATTTTAGCAAGTTTGAAGAAGATTTGTAGCTCATGTTGTGGTTCTGGATGTAAGTTTGCTCGCTGAGCTGGAAGGTTCGTTTTCAGATGTTTTGCAACCATGCTAGGTAACATCATTAGTGAGTCTCCAGTGAAGCACCGGTGTTATGGCCTGCTTTCTATTTATGTTTTTAGGTTTCCTTGGGTTGGTGATGTAATTTCCTGTTCTTTTTCTCAGAGGGTGATAGATGGGATCCAAATTGATGTGCTTGTTGATAGAGTTCCAGTTGTGATGCCATACTTCTAGGAATTCTCATGCACATCTCTGTTTCGCTTGTCTTAGAATGGATGTGTTGTCCCAATTGAAGTGATGTCCTTCCTCATCTGTATGTAAGGATACTAGTGATTGTGGGTGTAG
Organism: Chiloscyllium plagiosum; assembly: GCF_037043375.1. Lineage (NCBI taxonomy): Eukaryota > Metazoa > Chordata > Chondrichthyes > Orectolobiformes > Hemiscylliidae > Chiloscyllium > Chiloscyllium plagiosum. The sequence goes on along the minus strand of NW_028270147.1, from coordinate 60,279,255 downwards.
TGGGTCATGTCTTTTTGTGGCTAGTTGATGTTCATGTATCATGATGGCTAGTTTTCTGTCTGTTTGTCCAATGTAGTATTTGTTACAGTTCTTGCAAGATATTTTGTAAATTTTGAACTCTATCAACAAACACATCAATTTGGATCCCATCTATCACCCTCTAAGAAAAAGAACAGGAAATAACATCATCAACACAGGAAGTGACATCACCAACCCAAGGAAACCTAAACACATAAAACACATAAACAGCAAGCAAACTTATATTCTGAGTGGATTTTATTGAAAATTCATACCAAATTTTAGCAGTGTGGTTGCTCCACTCATTGAATTACGAAAGAAAGTCAAGAGCTTTCAGTGGACAGCGGACTGTCAGAAGGCATTTGACAGCCTGAAAGCCACTGCCCAGTATTAGCAAATCCATTCAAAATGATTGTCATTGCAAGTGATGTGGGTGTCGGTGCTGTGCTCTTACAGGAAGGCAACAAGAAGATAGAAAGGCCTATCAGGTATTTCGGGTATTGAGAAGGAGACTTTTGAGTTTGATGTTGGCATTGGAGTATGTGAATGTTTATGTTACCAGTAAGGTATCTGAGACAATCATATACACTGCTCATAACCCATTGAAGTTTGTGGAGAAATTTAAAGACAAAAATTCCAGGCAGCTTAGATAGAGGTTGTTGCTACAGTCATTCAATTTGAAAATTGTGCATGTGGCAGGATGAGACAACATGATTGTCGACACATTGTTGAGACTTGTGTTATGGACCAGGCCAGACCTCCTCAAAACATTTCAAGAAAGTAGCCCAGGCCCTAACTTAGCTCCTTCTTTTGAGCAGGTGTAACATGGTTACTCCAAGAGGATGCAGTCAAACTGCTTTGTTTTAAACAAAACTGAATTTATTTACAAGACTACCAAATGAAACATAAACAAAAGAGAACAGAATACTGAATAACTTAACCTATCCGAAAATCAAACAGATCATACCAACTTAACGATATTGTTCCAAATACTTGAAACAGTCCCCATAAACACCCCATAGCACAAAAGGTAAAATCAAACACAGGATCTCACAGGATAGATGTCAGAGAGAGAGGAGCATTAGCCTGCACCTGTTTCTTTGTGTCCAGCAGCTTTTACTACTGCCTGACTGTTTTCAGTAAATAGCCAGACCAAACCAACCCAGAGAAAAGCTGAACTGCGAGAACTGACCACTCCCCTTTCATTGTGCAAGTGTTTTATTAAAACCTAAACCTTTTGCCTGAGGCAGTATCTGATAGCCATAATCAAATTGGCCCTAAAACCCTTCAACCCAGACTTTTCGGAACCTGTTCTTTTACAACTTCCTTAAAAAAAGCCAAGAACTACATAACCTTGTTAAAGGAACAGCATCAACACACTTGGATGAGAAATTGAGGCATTTGGTGGCAGGAGTAAATCAGACTGTAATAGAATTCATGTGCATGTTTGCATGATTATTGTCAATGTAATGCATATATATTGTGGTTTACTAACAGTATAACATTAACGGAGTTTTAAAATGAAGCCATCTTTCGATATTGATGGTTCTTTTTCTTTAAGGGTGGGAGGTGTGACAATGCTGTTCCTTTAATAAACTTGTGTTGTCCTTGTTTTTTTTAAAGTGTTGTACAAGGCAGAGTTTCCGAGGAGGTCTAGTTTGAATGGGTTTAGGGCCAATTTGATTATAGCTAATAGATACTGCCTCAAGAAAAGGGCTTTCAAGTTAAAACAAAAACACTTCATACAATGAAAGGGGATTCGCCAGTTCTCCCAGTTCAGCTTTTCTCTGGTTTGGTTTGTTTGAGGCTGTTGGTCAAAGAAACGGCTACATGGAAGAAGATGTTCCATGCTGAATCTGTCTGCAATCTCTCCCTTCTGTAAGACCCTGTGTTTGATTTTACTTTCTGCCAAAGGGTATTTATGGGGACTGTTGCAAGTATTTGGAACAGGATCATTAAGTTGGGATAATGTGTTGGGTTTTCAGATAGGTTAAGTTATTCTATATTCTATTCTTTTTTGTTTGCGTTTCATTCGTTAATCTTGCAAATAAATTCTGTTTTGTTTAAAAATAAATGGTTGGGCCAGCTGCAGCCCTCCTGGAATATCCGCGTTATACCTGCTTAAAACAACTAGCAAAGTTAAGGTCTGGGCTACTTTCTTGAAATGTTTTGGGGGGGTTGGGTGGGTGCAGGGTCTGGCCTGTTGCATAATACTGCCTTCATCTCCATCCTTTTTAAGCTGACTTTCCTATCTAAGTGCCAATTTCTGAAGTTCAAATTCTCTCGCTTTCATCCTTTCCGCTCTCGCTCTCTCATTTTCTCTTTTTTTTCCCTTTCTTCCGCTAGAGCCTTCTTCTCCTTTTCTTTTATTGAGCTAAAAATCTTCTCTCCCTTTCTTTATCTTCGAATATGGATTTTCTTTCCGTCTTTATCTTCCTGCATTACTCTTCTTTCCCTTTCTTTATCTTCCAATTTCTGTTGCCTCACTTGCAATTCAAATTTTTCTAATTCAATTGTGCTTCTCTGTTCCTCTGATATACTCAAGCATTTGACCAATTCCATTATAATTTCAGCTTTCCTTTTGTCGCTGGAAAAACCCAATTCAAACCTGTTTGCTAATTCTAAAAGTGTATCCTTCTTCTGTCTTACTAAACTTTCTTGGCAAATTTGGGAAGCATCTTCAGACCCCAGAACTGCTTGAGCAATGTTCAGAGCCATTTCCAAAGATTCTAATGATCTTTCCAGCACATTTCAGTGTTGAGCTATTTCAGTAATAACCACATCATCATTTTTCAGAGACACCGGCAATTTCAGTCCAGCCTGGTTGCCAATTCCAGTAACTTTGTCTTGTTCACCTTTTGTAAAATCCCCAAAGTCATTTCTTCCACCCCCAGAAATCTCTTGGTGACTGAATGATCCATTCTATACCAAGCATGTTTAAACTAACCAAAATCAACACCCAGAACAAAAGACATTAACACTTACCACTCGCTGCCTTTGAGTCCAACAACCCTAATCCCAAATTGGAACCACCAAATAAATCTCACAAAGAGCCCCCTATATGTTATGGACTGGGCTAAGCCCCCTCAAGACATTTCAAGAAGGAAACCCAGACCCTAACTTTTCTAATTGTTTTAAGCAGGTGAAGAGAGTGGTTATTCCAGGAGTGATGCACTGGTCAAAACCCCTCAGTCTTAAACAAAACAGAATTTATTTACAGAGAACTGAATGAAACACAACCAAACGAGAACAGAATACAGAATAACTTAACCCAACAGACTATCCCAACTTAATGACGTGGTTCTAAATGCCTCCAACAGTCCCCATAAACACCCCTTTTCAAAAAGATAAAATCTGACACAGGTTCTTACAGAAAAGAGAGATGGTGGAGAGATTTAGCATGGAACATCTTCTTCCATATAGCTGTTTCCTTGGATTCCCCAGCTTAAATTGACCAGCAGCTCTGAATAGCCAGACTGATAAAACCAAAACAAGCCAGAGAAAAGCTGAGCTGGGAGAACTTGCCACTCCCCTTTCATTGTATAAGTTTCTTTAAACTTGAAAGCCTTTTGCTTGAGCAACATCTGTGAGCTATAATCAAATTGGCCCTAAAACCCATACAAACCAGACACATCAGAATCGATGCGTTTATGACCCCTCTGGAAAAACACCCAAGGACCAACCTAACTTTGTTAAAGGAGCAGCACCGTCACATGACATACTGAAAATCTGCCAGTATTTTGCTGTAACACTATGTTTGCTCCTGTAACATAAGGACAGGACCGGAGCCACATAGTACTGAAGAATTCAATTAACTTTTACAACAGAACTCAAATCTTTATTTACAGGCACACGAGTGTCTAGGCTAAAGCAATTTGAATATACTATAGATTGCTTCCCTCAGTGTGTCACGCTGCAAGAGAATAGAGTTTAGCAAGATGGAAACTAGAAACCTTATACCATTAGGTCATATGTCCTGATATGGTGGTGATATCATGAGCATGTCCCTTAAGGTATAAGACCTATCTGCTGCAAGATATAACAAACATTCCCCTTTTAACCAAAGAAAAGAAATCCGAACCAGGAATATGTGATTGTATAGAAGCAATATCTGTCAATTCAACAACTATACAAACATATATAGAGTTAACAAAATTAATATTTCAGACCTTGATATAATGCTTGAAGTTTGACAACTCATTTTGATCTTGTGATCTCATATCTAATCTGGAGAAATCTGAGTTAATCTCACGTGCTCTTGGTTGACTACTCAGTTCAGGCGGCGGAACATCGTGGGCCGAAGGGCCTGTACTGCGCTGTAATGTTCTATGTTCTATGTTCTCTGATTGCTAGTTGCCATCACTCAGTAACATCATACTATTTTTGTAATCAAAGCTTTCTGCCTCACTCTCTGCATGCATGATTAGTGTATTATACATTGGTCTGAACTGACATCTGTTCCTTCACAATGAAGCACCATGATCTCTACTGACTTCATGCAGACTGGTTGTGTATCTTAGGAACTTTAGTTGGGATCCAATTATTTGTGACTGGATTTCTGACTCACTCACTGTTTGTTGCACAGTTAAGGTAGATTTTTATTTGCTCATTGGATGTGTCTCTTTCACTCTCCTTTGCTGTTAAAGAAGAATGTCTTGTGTCTCATATGGTTGGACAATTGATCAATGGACAAATTTGTTCACATTTGCTATCCAAGCATAAGTTGTGCTGGGGTGGTAGTCCCTTCTCCATTGGTGTCACACAAAAATGCAGCAATCCGATGTGATAGTGTTTAATGTTTGAACTCAATGAACATGGAGTTGATTGTATTCATCTGTACGTTCTGCTAGGTAAGGATATTGGGGTGAAGATGTAATATGCATTACTCCCAACTGAATACATATGTCTTTGAATGGTTTATCAGTGAATTACACTCCATTGTCAGATACTGTCCTCTCTAGTATACCAAATAGGTTGATAATGGTGGTCATTGTTTCACTAATGTTTGCGCTCAATGTGTTGCTAAATCATTGAATAATGAGTAAATTTCACGAAGTAACCTGTCACAAGGATATAATTTTGCCTGTGCGCCATGTATATGCATATCTTTATTTTTGTCCAAAGAATGAATGGAATATTATGTGGATGTACTGGCTCCCTCAACCATATCTTCACTACCCTGTAATATATGCCTCACGCTGTTTTACCTCTTAATCATCACTAAATAATGGATGAGATATATATAATTCTTGGCTAGTACTTACCACCAGTGCAGGTGACAATGCTTTCTTTTGAGCTTTGAGATGTTTAGATGAATACACAAATCATTTGCTTCACCATGGTCTAGAAAGAAAACATGTCAGATATTATTAGTATCCTAAAACACTTACAGACTTTGTTATTATTCTTTCTGCATGAAAAACATGTTGTAAGCGTAGGGAAATGTCATGCAACATATGGTGCACAGCACAATATCTCCGATTTTATTGATTCTCTCGGATGGCTGGTTTGTGTTGTAATGACGCCAACAGCATGGGTTCAATTTTCACACCACCTAAGGTTACCACATGAAGGTCTCACCTTCTCAATCTCACCCCTTGCCTGAGATGCGATAACCCTCATGTTAAAACGACCATCAGATGTCCGTCTCTAATCAGAGAACAGCCTATGATCCACTAAGACAATGGAGACTCTACCTTTTCATATTGGAGTAAGAAAACTTTTGAACAGCATTATTCTGTAACAACATTATATTATCATCCTGATGGCTGGATACCTTTTTCCTCAGTATAAATTCATACATAAGCAACAGGGTAACATTTTACTTGTTGCATGTTTTATGCTATTTACGGCACTTGTTTCAATGTAAGCAGGTAATTTTGCCAATTTATTTTTAATTTTTATTAGTTTTGGATTTAGTCCACATGAGTATGAAGTAAATATAAGCAGCACAGTGGCTAGCACTGCTTCCTCACAACTCCAGAGACCCAGGTTCACTTCCAGCCTCCGGTGACTGTCAGTGTGAAATTTGCATGTTCTCCCCACATCTATGCAAGCTTCCTACGGGTGCTACCATTTCTTCCCAAAGTCCAAAGATGCCCAAGTTGGGTAGATTAACCATATTGAAAGTATTCAGGGATGTGCAGGCTGGTTTGACTAGCCATTGTAAATGTAGGGTTACAAGATATGGACGGGGTCTGGGTGAACTACTCTTCGGAGGGTCGGTGTGAACTCAATGGGCCAAATGGCCTCTTTCTGAACTGTGGGTGTTCTATGCTTCCATGATTCTAAATATGAGCTATGACTCTGAGGTGAAATCTCCCCAAACCCTTCACGGCAACGAAGTTGAGAAAAATCGGGTGAGGTATCCAGCGAGGAGCCTCTTGACCATGAGAACAAAATCCCATTTTCTAACCAAATGTTTTATGGCTACGTTCTCACTAGTGAGCCACAAGAGGCCTATTAGCATGCATTAACATCTCATTATTTCTCAATCTTACCTCATTATTATGTAGTTTCTCATTCTCCCACCTGCCAGATAAAAACTAGATGCTGTGAATTACCAAAAGTCCGAACTGTAACCTAGTGACTCCAGCTGACCATTGGCTTCTTTGGATCTCCATTTTGGACACCTGACACCAACATCTCAGATGTGGATTGTGGCACACCTTCAATGCACATGTACTATCCATGTGCATTTCAATGTTGCACAATAGCGTGCACAAGCACCTTTCATTGTAATAATACTGTATGGAACTTCAAGCAAAGACAGCCATATTTTGGACTAGAGTACATCTCAGGAGTGCTCACTTGCTCTCTTAACGCTCACTTTGTGACTACTTCAATGCTCACAGCATCCCTACCTTGCCTCGTCTGTTGGCACTTTTCTCCATCAGCCTCCCTCACATACTTCTATCTTGGCATGCTGTTTAGGTAGCTTGTCTTGACTGTCAGCAGTCATCAGTCAATAGGGTGGATATATTGCTGTATGGCACATGGTGCATCACACACCTATGACATGCGCCAGCAGCCTACATGGCAAACAGCCTACATATACCTCAGACAAATAGCCATGTTATCAATGAAGTCAAGTTCAGGGCTGCTATATTCAGGGGTATGGAATAGTCAGCCAGTGGCATCATCTACTATAAGTCCAAGGGCTTGGATGCAGCCAGATGTCTGCTTGGGGTAGGAGTGCCAGATAGAAACAGTCATGCAGGTTCAGGGAGGGCCTTAATTGCCAGAAAGATTGCCTTCCCCTCACTATGCGAAGCATGATCTGTTTTGCCTTCCATATTCATTTGACTCCTGAATATGAACAATGAATAGAAATGGCTGTCACCAAAATGAGATGGGTGGAGTCAGCGTTTTTGTTTTCTATCCCAACGCGGGAGCACCAATTCTAAATGACAGAGGTGCTTCAAGGGACAATTGCATCATTCGTGCTCCTGCAGAACACAGATTGAAGCCATCTGTAATTACTGCATAATGCACATGAAATGTGTCCAGCTGTGTGAGGTGCAAATGTTTGTCATAAACAATCTTGACCATGTCATTTGTCATTTTGGACTGGACTGTGTGAAACAGAAGCAATCATAAGCGATCTTACAAAATGGTACCTGCAGGCCATAAAACACAAAGCAAATGTAAGATCTCAAAAGCTGCACAGAAGCATGGAACTATAAGTAGTTTGCATCTTCCTCTTACATGTAATTATGCTTTCCTTCGGTGATACAGAGTTGGGAGCATAATATCTTAGTACTCGTGCAGTATTTACAACCTTCTACTGTCTCTTAGTGACAAAACTGGTGCTGCATTCATTGGAAAAGTCTAATGGCAGAAGCATTCAACAGTTCTTTTTGTCCGAATGCTCCATGTCCCACTAAGTGGAGGTTTATGTTAAATTGTCATTTCTGAGTGATTCAATCAACAGAAAAGGGCTCCAGTCCATCAATTGCAAGTGATATGAAACGATTAGTACCACTTAAAGATCTGTGCCAAGTTCCCTGGGAGTTGCAATGATGTTTATATACTTAACTCCCATGTTCCTGCTATGTCTGAGGGGCAGATGCCTTACAAGGTGAGAGCTGGATATAGTAATCATTCATTAATTGCAAAATTGCTCGTGCTTGAAAGGAAAACAATCCATTTCTGTTCAAAAAGGCAAATGCAACTTGTTTTGTTTGATTCACTTTTGCTGTTGGTGAATAAATGTGACTGGGGTTTAAAGGTTTTTCTGTATATGATAACTCCACATTGAATATGATGTGATGCTGAGTTATCTTGGGTATTGAAGAAAGAGTAGCAGGGATTTAGACAAGTTAGGTGTTGGCTAAAACAAAATAAATAAGATGTTGACTAATGATATCTAAGTTGTGGCTTGATGCTTAAGCTGTGATAGGTGTAGGATGTGCAGTTGTTCCAATGAATGAAGTGGTACCAATGGTCTCATATTACTTGCACATTAATGGATCAGAGCCCTTTTAATTGATGGATAGTTATCCCTTCACTAAATATTTGATTTGTGATTCCCATGGTTAGCAAAATTTCATCTGGAGCAAATTACTGGAAGATATTACTAATATTATTTCAAACCATAATGCAATGTGCAATAAATGACTAATGTGACCAATACAAATATATTTTGTATTCATTGTTCTAATAAGATTTGTACTTCGCTTTGGGAAACATCTAAAGATGCCTTAAAATTGACACCAATCCAAAGTAGGAAACATTCGAAATAGCAATTGAAACCTTGGTGAAAAGGGTAGGTTTTAATGTGAGTTTTTAAGACGGAAAGAAAAGTGGAATGCTTCAGGAAGAGTTCCAGTCCTTCAGTAAACGTTTTAAAGAAGTGAAGTTGCCTTGACCAAACATCGTGGTTTACCAATAAGGGCAATACTGAAACACGATAGTGCTACCTTAAGATAATGAGAACAAATCTTATTTGAGAAATTCTAAATTCTGTTCTGACATTAACAGAAAAACCTGCTACATGCTTTAGTTTTCCACACAAACAAAAGTATAAATAACTTACATCGTAATTATCACTAATTAAATCTGAGACCAAAGTTTTCTATTCCTAAGATTCCTCTTTTCATGCTTGACTTATTATGAGCTGTATATTTTTATATTTCATAGTTGTAGGGTAGTTTTCACGTACACAAGTAAGTTATTGCGTGACTTGTCACCACCTATTCACGAACCAAAAAGGGATACGTAGCAATTGACGTCTGACAATTGCACAATCCAATTACTTGTTTGGGCTGTACATTGTGAATTTTAAAATCCCCAACACTGGAATCGAATTGATAAGATCTTCTAGAAAATGACATTTTTAATGACATCTAGAAAATTACATCCAGTACCTGCTTAAATGCCACGCAACTATAGCGGGAAGCAACAGTCTTGCCAGCTGTATTTATATTGTCCAAATATGTCAATGACTATGACACCATTGGGTAAGAAATGATTACAGCATATATATCCACCTGACCGAAGTGAAATACCTGCCAAGTTTAACAATACTAAGATTATTGTGCAGTTTACATTTTCATCTTGTGATTGCGTTTTTGCACTTAGAAATGGTGACTTCATGAAACAGTAACTTTTCCCGGCAATCATTGTCCGCTCTTTCCACAAGAGAAATCTTGATCTCAGCAGTTGACACGATAGCATGTTGGTCCTAAAGAAAGAAACTCCCCACTCATAAATAAAAACCCGGATTTTGACTTAAAATTAGTTTTCTTTAAGAAATGAAACACCTCATGCTCACTGATCTTTCCAACATGATTTAAAAGATAACCACTTGAAGGTATTTTTAATACGTTAGTTCATTGTTAGTTTCTTATTTGCTGTGTGCTGACGACTTGGTTTCACTTCAGCTTCTCACACCCTCCCCTTCCTCACACTTGTCACGATAGAAACAAAACCTTGCTATTAATTAATAAAGGATTTCCCCCACAAACAAAGATGGAAAGGTGGATAGTGGGTTTTTTTTCCTTTTCTGGCAAAGGCAACCATGTCACCACATCCAGTGACAGTGGCCTGGGTTAATCCAATGTGCTTGGTGAAACAGGTTGAAGAACATTAAGAATCTTTTGTACCCCATAAGGACAAATGCCCTGATCTGCTACCACATCCACTTTATGGCTCTCACCCATCCCATTGTCCCAATTGTAAGCCCATCCTACCTTCTTCCTACTGGGGACTCACTGAAGACATTTATTGACACGAATGGCTTTCACATCCACTTCCATGGTATTCAATCCCTCCCTTTATCTAATGGTAGGAAAATATTTCAGGACTGGGCCAAGAGTGTAAAGACCAGCTTGGAGGGGTGAATGTGAGTGTGTGAGGAAGTGAAGTGGTGGCGTAGTTTGGTGGTGAGGGTGTATGGTATTGTATACAACTCTTCAGGCCATAGAGTCATAAACCACCCTTTGGTCCAACCAGTCCATGCCAAGTGTAATCCCAAACTAAACTAGTCCCACCTGCCTGCTTCTGGCCCATATCCCTCCAAAGCTTTCCTATTCATGTACTTATCCAAATGTCTTTTAAATGTTGTAATTGTATCCACACCCACCACTTCCTCTCAGGAAGTTCATGCCACACGCAAACCACCCTCTGCGTAAAAGATTTACCCCCATATCTTTTTAAAATCTCTCTCCTTACCTTAAAAAATGTGCTCCTTATCCTTGAAATTTGGCATCCTCTAACTATACTTCTCAGTATTTTATAAACTTGTATAAGTTTAACCTCTTATGCTCCAGTGCAAAAAGCCTATCCAACCTTTCTTGATAACTCAAACCTTCTATACCTGGCAACATTCTGGTAAATCTCTTCTGAACCCTCTCCAGCTTAGTAATATCCTTTCTGTAACTGGACAACCAGAACTGGACATAGTATTCAAGAAGAGACCTCACCAATGTCCTGTACAACTGCAACATGATTTCCCAACTCCTATACTCGAAGGACTGAGCAATGAAGGCAAGCACGCTAAATGCCTTTTTAACCACCCTGTCTTTATGTGACACAAACTTCAAAGAATTGTGTACCTGAACCATTAGGTCTTTCTGTTCTATAACACTACCCAAGTCCTTGCCATTCATTATATAAGCCAAATCTTGTTTGTTGTACTAAAATGCAATACCTCTCATTTATCCAGACTGCACTCCATCTGCCATTTTTCAGCCCATTGACCCATTTGATCAAGATCCCTTTGCAACCTTGGAAAACCCTCTTCACTGTCCATTATGCCACCAATTTTTATGTCATTCACAAACTTACTAACCATGCGTTTTATATTTTCATCGAAATCATTTATATAAATGACAAACAAAAGGGGACCCGGAACTGATCCCTATGGAACACTGCTAGTGACAGACCTCCAGCTAGAAAACAGCCCTCCACCACACACTCTATCTCTTGCCGTTAAGCCAATTATGTATCCAATTGGCAAGCTCACCCTGAATTTCATGTGACCAATTTTACTAATTAGACGACCATGCAGAACCTTGTCGAAGGCTTGACTAAAGTCTAAGTAAACAGTGTTTGTTGCTCTATCCTCATCAATCTTTTTGGTAACTCCCTCAAAAAACTCAGTCAAGTTTGTGAGAAATGATTTTCCTCACACAAAACCATGCTGACTATCCTTAAATGATCTTACCTCACTAAATATCCATTGTTTCTATTTTTTCAAATCACCTCCAACAATTTAGCCACAACCGAAGTCTGATTCACAGCTTGCACTTGGCTGGAGAAGAGCAGGTACACCTTCATATGAGGATATGGAAGCCTTAGTAGTCAACCATCACAGTAAGCTTCCTTATGCTGTGCTGTGCTGCCCTCCCATTACCACCAATACAAACATATTGTTAATCTTCTCAGGCTTTTATCCCTCTACGCGGCAATTAGTAGCAGCTGGCGATCCTCTGCCTTCACTAAGCCAGCATCAAAGGCCCTCAATGCCAGCTCCACCTCCAAGGAGGAGGCCACTCCTTCTCAGCAGATACAATGTTCACCTTCTACCAGCTCAGAGACTTTCACATTGGTTCTCTTTTTAGATTAAACTAGGGAGCAAACTGTGTCACTGCAGCAATCAAGGAGGAAATATTCTAGGTCTCTGAATTGTCAAAGACCAGGTATCAAGTTAAGACCAGGCAGAAAACAATCCCATAGTCTGGCCATTAATGATTTGGTAAAAATTCAGACACAATCAGCCAACAGGTGTTATGAAGATATGAGTGTACTGTACCTTTTAAGAGAGGTAAAAGTACCTGACAGCTGACAGCACCAAGTGTTTTGAAAAGAGATACAGAGTAACATGTGCTCCAGCTACTGGGGTAACTAGGGTAGCTGGTTGCCTGGAAATGACAAAACAGATTTGAATTAGGCCAACCAGTTTAAATTATACCCCGAAAAAATACCGAACTCCAATCCAGTTCGAATTTAGAAAAATGACAATCTTAAAAGCCAATGACACAATCTATTGCTTTGGGTATATAAGCTCAGGGAACAATTGAACAGTTGAGAGGAGAACTGCCAAGCTACCAGCATATAAAGACTATCTGAAAAAATAGCTCTCTTAAAAGGTACCTTTATTGATCAGTAACTTGAGAAGCAGAATCCCCAAGAAGGAGAAAAGATGACAGGAATACAGAGAAAACTGAAAGCTGCCAAGTTTTGATATAAGAAGTTTTGTTTTGTTAATCATAATCAGGAGTTTTATCAGACTAGTATTATAGAAGGGAAGGTAATCAGGAGTTTTATTAGACTTGTATTATAGAGTGAAGATAGGTGAGAGAGGAGTTGTAAATAATTGATAGTTAATTATTCTCTGTTATACTTTAAGAAATAAAGTTGTTAATTTTTAACTTTAAATAGTTATTGATCTCGCAAATTTTCACAGATTACTGCACGGGATAAATCTTGAAGATGATTCTAAAATTTGCCAAGGAAGTTTAGAAGAAAGGAAAAAGGCCATTTTAGAATTAGCAAATAAGTTAGATTTGGGTTTACGCAAGGACAAAAGTAAAGCTGAAATTATAAGGAAAAAACTCAAACAATTGGGGCATCAGAGAAACAGATAAGTGCAGTAGAGGTAGAAAAACATAAATACAATTGAGGAAAATGGAATTAGAAGATAAACAAAGAGAGAGAGAAAAGAGAGAGGGAGAGAGAAAGAGAAGGGGAGAGAGAGAGGAAAAAGAGAGGGAAGGTTCTTGGCTGAGCAAAGAGAGGGAGAGAGAAAGAGAGAAAGAAGAGAGAGAGAAAAGAAAAAGAGAGAGAAAGTTCTTGGCTGAGCAAAAAGAGAGAGAATTTGAACTTGAGAAGTTGCGACTTAGTCAGCAAAGTCAAGTGAAATTAAAAGAGGAGGTAGTGATATATATAAATATTTCATAGCTCTACCACATTTTGATGAGAAACATGTTGAAGCCTTCTTTATTTCATTTGGAAAATTGGCTTGGCAGATAGAGTGGTCCGAGGATTTATGGGTTATGCTAGTTCAGACTAAACTGGTAGGTAGAACTAGTCAAGTATTTGCTGCACTGTCAGATGAGAGGTCAAGAGATTATGTAGAGGTTAAACAGGCTATTTTAAGTGCTTATGACTTGGCACCAGAAGCATATAGACAGCAGTTCAGAAACACACAGAAAGAATAGGTCAGACTTATGTTAAGTTAGGATGAATTAAACATAATCATTTTGATCGATGGATGCGTGCTTTGAAAATAGACAAAAACTTGGAGGCTCTAAAAGATTATTATGCGAGAGGAGTTTAAAAACTCACTTCCAGAGATGGAGGAACAGAAAGTTTAGGAAGAGGGAATGGTAACAGAATTAGCAGATGAGTACATGTTGGAGCATAAGACAAGTTTCCAGCCAGAATTTCGTCCTGTGAGGGATAGAACTTGGGAGAAGGGGAAATCCTACATTATGAAACCAAGAGTAGAGAGGACTGGTAAGAATTTACCACAGAATAAAATCGAAGACCAAGAGGGTGGAAAGGAGGTGAAAGGCCTCAGGTGTTTTCACTGTAATGGAGTGGGACACAGAAAATTACAGTGTCAGTGTTTTCAGAAGGGCACTGGGAGAAGGTGTTTTCATTTCCAGAAGGTAGGACATGTAAAGACACAGTTCTGTTTGTGAAAGAAAGGCGCTTTGTGAAAAGATGTGGTAATAGTGAAGATAGTAAAGGAAACCCCAAGAAGAGTTGAGGACCTGCAGGAGAGTGCACAGCCTAGGCAGGGGCTGGGTATGGAGTTAGTATCTGATCACTACAAAGAATCTGCCTCTGTGGGTAAAGATTACTCAGAAAGAACAGGGGTGAAGGACAAGAAGTTATAATTTTGAGAGGTACAGGATCTAACCAGTCGCTGATAGTAAGAGATGAGCGAATATGCACTCTTTCTGATCTGTTACCCGAGAGTGTGGTATTCTGTGGGATAGGTGGACAGAAATTTACCATTCCCCGATGTAAGATCAGGTTGGAGTGCCAACTCAAGACTGGTGAAGTTACAGTGGGAGTGATTGATGGAGTGTCAGTTCCAGGAATTCAGTTTGTTCTTGGGAATGATTTAGCAGAATCTAAGGTGGGAGTGACATGCATTGTTGTGAGAAGCCCAAGGAAGACCAAGAGACTTAGGAGTTAAAATAGAACTATCCTGGTATTTTCCCAGACTGTGTGGTAATCAGATCCAACTATCACTTAGCAGATAATGGTGCAGGAAAAACCTGAACAGGCAGAGGGTCAGACAGAAGTGTTTAGTTCTAAGGGACTTGCAACATCAAGACAAGACAATAAAAGAGATATATGTGGATGCGTACTCTGAAAAGGAGGCAGAGAATATTCGGGAGGGTTATTATGTGAAAGATAGAATCCTAAGACGGAAATGGAGACCACGGCAGGTTTGTGTAGAGAAATGGGCAGAAGTGCACCACCTTGTGTTGCTGGTAGCATACAGACAGGTGGTGTTACGGGTAGCACATGAACTACCTGTAGGAAGTCACCTAGGGGCACGAAAGACTCAGGCTAAGGTACAAAAACATTTTTATTGGCCTGGAATGCACAAGGATGTGGTTAACTTTTGCTGTACGTGCCATATATGTCAAATGATAGGTAAGCTACAGGCGGTAATAAAACCAACACCTTTGTTGCCAATTCCCGCATTTGAAGAACCTTTCACGCGGGTTATAATTAATTGTGTAGGTCCCCTCCCAAGAACTAATAGTGGGAATCAGTACTTGTTAACCATAATGGATGTGTCTACCAGATTTCTGAAGGCAATTCCATTATGGAGTATCAAGGCAAGAAAGATAGTAGAGGAGTTAGTAGCTTTCTTCACACAGTATGGGCTACCCAGAGAGATTCAGTTGGACCAAGGGTCAAATTTTACTGCTAGGCTGTTTAACGAGGTTAGGGATAGCTTTGGTATACAGCACGGTGGCACAGTGGTTAGTACTGCTGCCTCCCAGCGCCAGAGACCCGGGTTCAATTCTCGCCTCAGGCGACTGACTGTGTGGAGTTTGCACGTTCTCCCCGTGTCTGCGTGGGTTTCCTCCCACAGTCCAAAGATGTGCAGGTTAGGTGAATTGGCCATGCTAAATTGCCTGTAGTGTTAGGGAAGGGGTAAATGTAGGGGTATGGGTGGGTTACACTTCGGCGGGTTGGTGTGGACTTGTTGGACCGAAGGGCCTGTTTCCACACTGTAATGTAATCTAATATACTTTAAATCCAGTGTGTGTCAACCTGAATCCCATGGAGCTTTGGAAAGGTGACATCAGATCTTGAAGACCATGTTGAGAGTATACTGTCAGTACTACCCAAATGATTGAGATAAAGGAATCCCATTCATATTGTTTGCCATTAGAGATGCTCTAAATGAATCTATTCAGTTTGCTCCTTTCGAGTTAATATTCGGTCATGAAGTGAGAGGCCCTTTGAAATTAATTAAAGAAAACTTGACAGGACCACACTTAGATCACGTGTCTGAGATGAGGGAGAGTTTAAATACAGTAGGTGAGTTAGCTAAGCAGCATCTAAATAGGGCACAGTGTAGAATGAAGCAGGTGGCAGATAAAAGCTCTGAAATTTGGACATTTTTCTGAGAGGCAAACGTGTTAGTACTGTTACCAGTGATAAGAAATCCCTTCAAAGCCAGGTTTATCCCTTCAAAGCCATATCAAGTGGAGAATAATTTGACAATAGACAATAGGTACAGGAGTAGGCCATTCGACCCTTCAAGCCAGCACCACCAGTCATTATGATCATGGCTGATAATCCACAATCAGTATCCTGTTCCTGCCTTATCCCCATAACCCTTGATTCCACTATCTCTAAGAGCTCTATCCATCTCCTTCTTGAAAGTATCCAGAGACTTGGCCTCCACTGCCTTCTAGGGCAGAGCATTCCATATATCCACCACTCTCTGGGTGAAGAAGTTTCTCCTCAACTCTGTTCTAAATGGCCTACCCCTTATTTTTAAACTGTGTCCTCTGGTTCTGGTCTCACCCATCAGCGGAAACATGCTTCCTGCCTCCAGAGTGTTCAATCCATTAATAATTTTATATGTCTCAATCAGGTCCCCTCTCATCCTTCTAAACTCAAGTGTATACAAGCCCAGTCGCTCCAATCTTTCAACACATGATAGTCCCGCCATTCCGGGAATTGACCTTGTGAACCTACACTGCACTCCCTCAATAGTCAGAATGTCCTTCCTCAAATATGGAGACCAAAACTGCACACAATACTCCAGGTGCGGTCTCACCAAGGCCCTGTACAGCTACAGAAGGACCTCTTTGCTCCTATACTCAAATCCTCTTGTTATAAAGGCCAGCATGCCCATTAGTTTTCTTCATTGCCTGCTGTACCTGCATGCTTGCTTTCATTGACTGATGTGCAAGAACACCTAGATCTCATTGTGCTTCCCCTCGACCTAACTTGACTCCATTTAGATAGTAATCTGCCTTCCTGTTCTTGCTGCCAAAGTGGATAACCACACATTTATCCACATTAAACCACATCTGCCATGCATCCGTCCACTCACCTAGCCAGTCCAAGTCACCCTATATTCTCATAACATTCTCCTCACATTTGACCCTGCCATCCAGCTTTGTGTCATCAGTAAATTTGCTAATATTACTTCTAATACCTTCACCTGTAACATTAATGTATATTGTAAACAGCTGCGGGCCCAGCACCGAACCTTGTGGTACCCCACTGGTCACTACCTGCCATTCTGAAAGGGACCCATTTATCACTACTCTTTGCTTATGTCAGTCAGCCGATTTTCAATCCATGTCAGTACTTTGTCCCCAATACCATGTGCCCTAATTTTGCTCACTAATCTCCTATGTCATACCTTATCAAAGGCTTTCTGGAAGTCCAGATACACTACATCCACTAGCTCTCCCTTGTCTACCTTCATAGTTACATCCTCAAAAATTCCAGAAGACTAATCAAGCACAATTTCCCCTTCATAAATCCATGCTGACTCTGACCTATCCTGTTACTGCTATCCAAATGAGTCGTAATTTCATCTTTTATAATTGATTTGAGCATCTTTCCCACCACTGACATCAGGCTAACCGGTCTATAATTCCCTGTTTTCTCTCTCTCTCCTTTGTTGAAAAGTGGGACAACATTAGCCACCCTCCAATCTGCAGGCACTGATCCTGAATCTACAGAACATTGGAAAATGATTACCAATGTGTCCACGATTTCTAGAACCACCTCCTCAAGTACCCTGGGATGCAAACCATCAGGTCCCGGGGGACTTGTCAGTCTTCAGACCTAACAGTCTCTCCAATACCACTTTCTACCTCATATAAATTCCCTTCAGTTCATCCATTACCCTAAGTCCTTCAGCCACAACTGGAGGTTGCTTTTGTCTTCCCCAGTGAAGACAGATCCAAAGTACCTATTCAACTCTTCTGCCATTTCCTTGTTCCCCATAATAAATTCACCCATTTCTGTCTTCAAGGGCCCAATTCCAGTCTTAACCATTTCTTTTCTTCTTATATACCTAAAGAAGCTTTAACTATCCTTCTTTATATTTTTGGCCAGTTTGCCTTCTTACCTCATTTTCTTTCTCCATGTATTGCCTTTTTAGTTATCCTCTGTTGCTCTTTAAAAGTTTCCCAGTCCTCCGGCTTCCCGCTCATCTTTGCTATGTTATACTTTTCGCTTTTATCTTTATACAGTCCTTAACTTCCCTCGTCAGCCACGGCCGCCCCTGCCTCCCCTTAGGATCTTCCTTCCTCTTTGGAATGAACTGATCCTGCACCTTTTGCATTGTATCCAGAAATACCTGCCATTATTCTTCCACTGCCATCCCTGCTAGGGTATTGAACCATTGAACTTTGACCAGCTCCTCCCTCATAGCTCCACAGTTCCCTTTGTTGAACTGCAATACTGACACTCCTGATTCTCCCTTCTCCCTCTCAAATTGCAGTTTAAAACTTATCATATTATGGTCACTCCCTATTAATGGCTCCTTTACTTTGAGGTCCCTGACGAAATCTGGTTTGTTGCACAACACCAGATCCAGAATTACCTTCTCCCTGGTAGGCCCAGCACAAGCTGTTCTAAGAATCCATCTCGGAGGCACTCCACAAACTCCTTTTCTTGGGGTCCAGTACCATCCTGATTCTCCCAGTCTACCTGCATGTTGAAATCCCCTATAACAACTGTAATAATACCTTTGCGACAGGCCAATTTCAACTCCTTATTCAACTTACACCCTACATCCAGACTACTGTTTGGGGGCATGTAGATAACTCCCATTAGGGTCTTTCTACCCTTAGAATTTCTCAGTTCTATCCATACTGACTCTATACCTCCTGATTCTATGTCCCCCCTCGCGAGGGACTGAATATCATTCCTCACCAACAGGGCCACCCCACCCCCTCTGCCAGTCAGTCTGTCTTTTCGATAGCATGTGTAGCCTTGAATATTCATTTCCCAGGCCCTGTCCACTTGAAGCCACATCTCAGTTATCCCCACAACATTGTACCTTTAATTTCCAACTGAGCCTCAAGCTCATCCATCTTATTCCTTATCCTTCGTGCATTCATATATAATATTCCTAATTTGTTATCCCCTCACCCTTCCTTTCAATCCCTATTTCACTTGACCATATTGTATGATCCTTTCTTGAGTTTTCTGCTCCATTGAATCTGTTGTCTTTCTTAACTTCTCTGATTCTCACTTCCCTTTTAACTTCCTTCTTAAATTTCCAGTTTGTCCCCTCCCCTCTCCCTACTACTTAGTTTAAACACACCTGTGTTGCAGTGGCAAACCTGCCTGCCAGAATGCTGGTCCCCCATCTATTAAGGTGCAACCCATCCCCCTTGTATAATTTATATTTACCGCAAAACATACCCCAGTGATTCAAGAATTTAAATCCTTGCTTCCTGCACCAGTTCCTCAGCCACACATTCAAATCCATTATCTCCCTGTTCCTGCCCTCTCCAGCCCGAGGAACTGGAAGCAAACCAGAGATAACCACCCTGGAAGTCCTGCTTTTCAGCCTTTTTCCAAGTTCTCTGAAGTCCAGCTGTAGAATGTCCCTCCTCTTCTTCCCGACATCATTTCTGTCGACATGCACCACCACCTCTGGCTCTTCACCTTCACCCTTGAGGATTCTCTGCACTCTGTCAGTGACGTCCTGGACCCTGGCACCACATAAGCAACACACCAGCCTCAAATCCTACCTATTGCCCCTTTCAGTCCATTTCACTATGGAGTCCCCTATTATCACGGCTCTGCATGATATCTGACTCCTTGGCTCTGCCTCCATATCAATTTTCAATTGGCAGACCTGTCCGCCTCGTGGACTGGCAGTGTTGTCTGTCTCGACAGTTTCCAAGAGATTCAACCTATTCATGAGAGGTACTTCCCCTGGGGTTTGTTGTACTTGAATCATCTCTTCCTTCCTCATCGTCATCTCCCTTCTCTCTTCTGGTATGCTCGGTGTAATGATCTTGTTGAAGGTCCTGTCCAGAACTCAGGTGAACTATCCAGTAAAGATGCCTCATAGAAAAAAAATATATCGGGTATGTCATGTGAACATGTTGAAACCGTATTCTACTAGAGAGAAATAACTGGAGAAACAGATGTTAGTTACTGCCCAGCAGAGTGAGGAATCAAATCCAGATGATATGGATTTTGATGTGCCTCAGAATAGATTAAAAAATGAAAAAGTCCTTGAGGAGTGGGATGGGTTAGTAAGCTATCTGTCTCAGGAGCATAGACCGCAGTTGAAAGATTTGTCACTGCAGTATAAGGACATATGTAAGAGTCAGATGGGGAGGACTAATGCTTTTGTACATGAAGTAGATGTAGGAAATACTGCTCTGATACTGCACAGGATAAATCTTTTCTGTGTTGCTGGTTTATAGTAAGCAGGACAGTTTACCTCGTGTCATAACACAGGTTTGTCAGACATGGTAAACTGGATTGAAAAATGGAGTCCTGCAACATTATTAGTACCTTGCTGGCTCTGGTATGCATGATTCAGGCTGACGCCAGATTAGGCACACTCTGTCTGCCTGCACTTGGATTTACACTCTATCTCTCTAGTCATAAGCATCAGCATCAATAGCAAAGTGGTTGAAGGATCTCAACCTCACTCGAGGTGCCCCTTTTTCTCAGGGAGGCAGTAAGATGAGAGTAGGTACTCGCATGAAGGAGATGCTAAACACAAGACCTCAGAAGCTTCCTCTTGGGTATTTCCAGGTGTATACAGCCATTCCATCCCCACTTGCCTGTGATACCAATGCCTACAGAAGTCCAAGTTGAGAAGAATGACTCTGCGTCTGGGTAGGACACTCTTAGCAGCCTGTTGGTCTTTAAACAGACTCTCAATCCCTCACTTGGTGTTTAGCTCAACAATGATAACCCGTCCCTAGAACATCTGGCTGTGGTTCAGCTTTATAGTGGTGTACCCTGCGTTGACAAGTGATGAGGGAAAACTTGGAACAGACACAATTCATGTTATTGATGATGAGTGTTCAAAGTAGCCAGACAGGTAGATATAGTGTTTAAGAAGGCATATGGGTTACTTGCCTTTATTGGCCAAGACATAGAAATTAAGAGCCGGGAAGTGATGCTGGATTTATACAAAAAGTTGCTTTGGCCACAGCTAAATTATTGTATGCAGTTTTGGAATTCAGAGTCTACATTAGAATGGTGCTGGAAAAACACAGCAGGTCAGGCAGCCTGACCTGCTGTGCTTTTCAAGCACCACTCTAATCTAGACTCTGGTTTCCAGCATCTCTTTTGCCTAGTTTTGGAATTCAGTGTATAGCAGGGATGTGATTGATTTGGAAAGGAGATTTACCAGGATGTTGTCTGGCCTGGAGAGTTTTAGTTACGAAGAGAGTTTTAATCGACTGGGGCTGTTTTCCTTCGAGCAAAGGAGATTTAGGGTGGACATGATTGAAGTGTATAAAATTATCAGGGGCATAGATGATGTAGATGGGAAAGAACTTTTCTTCTTGGTGGAAGGATCAATGGCCACGGGCAGAAGGTTTAGAGGGGAATTGAGGATAACAATTTTCACCCAGAGGCTGGTGATAATCTGAAATTCACTGTCTGTAAGGGTGGTAGAGGCAGAAAATCTCAATATTTAAGAAGTACTTTACTTACTTACAGTATGGAAACAGGCCCTTCGGCCCAACAAGTCCACACTGAAGCACACCCACCCCCCCAACATTTACCCCTGCACCTACACTACGGGCAATTTAGCATGGCCAATTCACCTAATCTGCACATTTTTGGACTGTGGGAGGAAACCAGAGCACCCAGAGGAAACCCATGCAGACAAGGGGAGAATGTGCAAACTCCACACAGTCAGTCGCCTGAGGTGGGAATTGACCCAGGTCTCTGGCGCTGTGAGGCAGCAGTGCTAACCACTGTGCCACCGTGCCACCCACATTTGGATTTGCATATGCATTGCCACAGTATGCAAAGCAATATGCTGGAAAATGGTGTTTGAATAGTTAGGGAGTTATTTTTGACATGATGGGTTAAAGGGCCTTCTTCTCTGCTGTCGATCTCTATAACTCATTTTTCATCTCTCAACTCACAAGCAAACTCACATCAGATGTCAGGGATTCTTGATCCATGATGTTAATGACAAAATGCAATGTGGACAACACTGAGACTAAATGCAAAGAACAGGAATTGTTGTAGGGTTTGAATTGCACAAATCATCCATAATTAATTCCATTTTATGAGTCATTATAGGAAATCAGTGATGATTCCACATTCTTTGGAGGCAGCGGTATGTTCCAGCTACCAACTTTCCAAGGGAATGCATTACCATTCAGCTTAGTCTGATCTCTCCCTCAGTCCTGTATGATCTCTTCCAGCCCCAGCCCCATCTGACCCCACCCCTAACAGCTCCATCCGATCTCTACCTCCCAGCGCCATCTGATTCCTTTCAATGTCACCCTGTTTTCAGTCTCTCTCTTTATTTTTCTCTCCCATGTCCATTCTCTGTCGGTCTGCCTTATCCTTCTCTGTCTCCCTCTGTCCGTCCTGTCTCCATCTGTCCATTGTCTCTCTTCCTCATGTACTCTCTCTCGTGTCTATTCTGTGTCCTCTTCTATTTATGCGGTCTCCATTCAATAAGAGATGGACAATGGAAATTTCACAGTCCACTCTCCCTCAAATCACAGTGACCTGCTGAGGTAGTGTGCTGCTTTTGTCAGGTTAAAAGCTGTCTTCCAGTATGCTTAAGCATTTCAGAGCAATTTAGTGGTCTGCACAAGTACTAAAGCTATCTGGTGATGGAAGGCTGATAAATCTCCAGGGCATGATGATCCATATGCCAGAGTACTTAAGGGTGGCCCTAGCATTAGTGGATATATTGTGCTCATCTTCCAAGATTTTTTAGACACTGGAACAGTTCCTACAGATTGGAGGAAAGCTATTGTAACACCATTATTTAAAAAGGGAGGTAAAAGAGAACAGGGAATTATAGACCAATGATCTGATGTCAGTAGCGGGAGGATGCTAGAGTCCATTATCAAGGACTTAATAGAAGAGCACTTATAAAGCAGTAGTAGAATCAGACACAGTCAGCACGGATTTACAAAAGGGAAATCATGCTGTAAAAATCAACTAGTGTTTTTTTGAGGATGTAACTAGTAGAGTTGATTGGGGGAGCCAGTGGATGTGGTTTATTTGGACTAGCAGGAAGCTTTCATCAACATTCCACAGAAAAGATTAATGTATCAAAGTGCATGGGATTGGGGTAGTGTATTGAGATGGATTGAAGATAGCAGACATAAAACAAAGAGTAGGAATAAATGCATCTTTCTGAACAGCAGGCAGTGACTAATGGGGTACTGTAAGGATCAGTACTAGGACCCCAGCTATTCCTAGTATATGTTAATAATTTAGATGAGGGAACTAAATTAATATCTCAAATGTTTCAGACACCACAACGCTGTGTGGAAGGGTGAGCTTTGAGTAGATGCAGAGATATTGCAGTATGATTTGGACAGGCTGAATGAGTGCGCAAAAGCATGGCAAATGCAGTGAATGTGGATAAATGTGACTTACAGACTCCATCTGAGATAATTGTACTTTTTTTATGGCATCTTTTGTGTTGTTATCTCTGTATTCCCAATGATCTTTCAACCATCCCCTCACTTCCATTCTGTCCTTCTATATAACCACTAACAATTTTACCCAGAGCCGTGGCTTTGCTATTGGCATGTCCTTGTTGGCCATAACTTCCTCATATAGAGACCAAAGTGATGATGAATTGTGAAAAAACCCCAAAGCTCCCCATCTCCTCCAATATTTTATGGAATCCTACTTGTCTATCTCAGATTTCCCCCTTTCACTATAATCATTTCTTCAGCTACCTAGTTCCATGAACCTCATCCCAAACTTGAGTTTTCCACTTTCCCTGGATTCTACAATTGTGTCCTGATAAGCCTCTGACCATTAATATTCAAACTCTTAGGACTGACCATAGCCCAGCGGCCTAAACTGACTTGTGAGGAGAGCCCTACCTGAACATAGTCCAGCTCTTGGAGTGATGACTTTCAGATATGGCCATTCGATTAAATCACATGCAGTGTGTTTGCAACATAAACATGCAGTAGGTGTGACATTGATGTAACACAGTGCCATAAAGCAACATGTCCACACGCTTGACTGAACAGTATTCCAAACCTGTGTGCTTGTTCTTTCTTGCTAAAAAGCAATGCAAGCTAGAGAGGTTGGCAGCCCTCCAAATAATTGCAAATTGAGTGAGCACTGAGGAAGTAAACTAAGAGCTATAAGAAGCATTCTGTATTAACATGCACTAAATTTCATGTGTCTTCCTACATGTAAAGTGATCTGGTAGGAGCATACAAGTCATAAATGTCCAAGTTCATAAAGTGAAGAAATGTGAGAGTTGGTCCAAGAGCAGACATGATGATGTGGTGAGGCTAATAGTTTGCCAATACTGACTTGCCTGGATGAAGGGTTGAGAAGGACAGTATTTATAGAGCATGCAGTAATATTGTGATGTAGGAAAAGTTGGATGAAGGCCCAAAAACAAAGTGGCAAACTGCTGCTGCCAAGTAACTCTCAGGCTTTCATTTTGAGAGTCAGCACTGTCTAGTTTCTGGGTAGGGAGAGGAGAATTGACAGTGGCATAGAATACAGATGAGTTGGGTTATTAATGAGATGCAAATTCATTGAAATAAGGTAGCCACCATCAATTGCAAGATTCTGAACTGACAATTTAACACTTAAGGGAAAAATCCTTTCTCAATTTTGAATTTCTGATTTATCATTTTCTGTAATCTCCTAAATTTCTCAGCACTGTCCATGCTGCTCAATGGAGTAGAAAACATCAACCCAATTCTTTGCTCATTTGTGCTGGGACTTCACTCGGACTCACCTTCCTTTCCTTAGTTATGTTCATGGTGTGCAGTAATAAAATATTATTCACTTAGCAGTCACTTACAAAAAATAGTGTTTGAAATGTGAAGAAAAATTAATTTTTTTTTGCAATTTTACTTTCTTTTTTATTATCACTCAGTTCTGTCTCTCAAGATGGTGACTTAGATCTGGGTTTGCAAACTGGTTCAGAGTGCTGAGCTGCTAGAGGAAGTGGTGGAGGCTGGTACAACTGCAACATTTAAGAGGCATTTGGATGGGTATATGAATAGGAAGGGTTTGGAGGGATATGGGCCGGGTGCTGGCAGGTGGGACTAGATTGTGTTGGGATATCTGGTCGGCATGGATAGGTTGGACCGAAGGGTCTGTTTCCATGCTGTACATCTCTATGACTCTATGACTCTGGTTCCACAGCTGTTAGGATGAAGTGGACACTATATGCTAAATTCAGTCCAGCCAACAATTCTTATAAAACTGGAAGAATTTTGTTTGACCAAAACCTTTGGCATTATGTATATTTTGAATGTAAAAATACTGCATTCTTATAATTTCAATTACAAACTGACCCTATTTGGCACTGCTCCCAAAGGTTAGTGCTCTTATGTGAAAAAAACAAGGTCAGAGTGTCTTATAGGAACTTACGTGTCTAAGCATAATGCTGCTTGGAAGTGCATTGCAATGACTCTGATACATGTTCTGTGAAGTGGGTTTTAGTTCAGATAGTGGCTGTTACCTCATTCTGTATCTTCTAAAAAGATAAAGAATATGTGTCTCAATGCATTACAACTGCAACACTACTTATAGTTATTTTGTTGGCTTTAAGTGCGTTGAAGCAACTTTTGGTCATAAAGACAGTACTTAAAGTTTGCTGATTTTACACCTATAAGACATATGCACCCTCAACTTGAGTAATCTCACAATAGTGTATCATTTAATGATAGTTCAACTGTGCTATGATAACTGATACTTTAGTTTTGCATTGCACAGAAATGGAGGAACTGAATGTACTGTCAACTTCCATAAACAACCCCAAACTGAACAATATTTGCATCACAAACATCACCATTGTTTCCAAGCATAATTGCAGTTACATATGCTACATGATTTCCTTTGGCACCAATTATCCTGTCAGTTTCAAACATGTGATCATGAGCAGTGCAAAATTGGGAATAGTGTTCAAGGTGCCTTCAGTTTGGACATTTACAAACCATTTGGATTAAGGGCTTGGTGCAATCTTGTAATTTCCATAATTGTTGTGACACTAATTCCCGTTGCATGCAGTTATTGGCAGACTAACAATAAATTTGAAAAATATCATCAGTATTTTACATAATTACTGAAAAATGTATACAGGATTATGGTAACAACTTGGCATATATCTTGTTACTTTTTCATGTCAATTTATGGTTCCTTTAGCATAACCACTGAGGAGAAAAATGCCTCAATGGCCTATTTTAAATCTCAAAATGATTGTGTAGGTGTGTAGTTTCTTTTTCTCTGCAAGTTTAACTGTTTTAACCGCATACTCAGGAAATGACAAATAACATGTTGAAATGAAAATATTCCACACAAAGATTAGGGTATAGAAAACAACTAATTAATATTTTAATTATTAAATGCAACTGTTCCAAACATTTATCAATAACATGTTATTCAACAAGTCACATATAATTCAAAAAGCTTTTAAATAATTGAAAATGTTAGTACCTTCTTCAAATAACATCTAGGACAAATTACATATTTTGAATACTGACCTAAATTTGTTCAAAGCAGCCATCATGAACTTTTAAAATTTCTGCTTAGTGAACCTTACAGGCTTTTGTATGTACTTGAATTTTTGTCTAGATAGATTCTATATTAGTTTAAAAGTCAACTGTGGTGTTACAGAATATCCAGATTTGTAAGGCTTGATGGTTGTTATATTGGGTGGTATTTCAAATACTTTAATAATTTTGAATTTGAGTAGCCGGACAGGAAATTCTTTATGGGAATAAAAGTGCCAGATGGCCTCTTACTTTCATTTTATCTTCAATCTGACAGTGTTATCAGATATGATTTTTGATTATTTTGCTACTGATCCAGCTGATTAAGATACTTTTGACTGTGTTAGCATCTAAATCTTGCTGCTGAGTGCAGGTGTCGAGAGGAGACTGAGGGTGAAAAGAGTTGGAAAGTGTTGAAGCATTCTGTGGGATTTAAAATGCAATAATAGTTTGAACTGCTAGGCTGCACACAGGAGGTAATAAGGTAGAAAAGGCTACATTCTGAGCATAAGCGACCTTGGTTCCATGATAGCGATCTAGAGGTTCTCACAAAAATAGACAATGACAAGGATAGATAGCCTTTTTAAACAGTAAGCAGGTCAAAGTGAACAATAGTTGCAGTCCAGTGGAGCAAAGGAACACTGATGAAAAATTGTACCTTTGGCAAACACCCTCAATCCCAATACAATTTTTCAGTATCAAGAACATTTATCAAGTTTAGGAGGACAAATAAGACATTGAGAACATGAGAAGTCAAACACAAATTTCAGGATACACTGGAAACCATTGCTTAAGCATCACTCTTCAACAGACTCCTTAAATGTTTGTCTGATCATAACAGTCTTTACATTCTCCTGATTCTACATCTGCAAATGCATTGTTGGAACCAGATCCACATCAGGTTCTCCAAGTTTTTATAGTTTCTTGCACTATCTGCAAATGCAAATTCACCCAATAGACTTATATGTGTGTGTGCATGCATAGTTGTGTGTGAGGGAGAGAGAGAGGGAGAGGGAGGGAGTGCTTGATTGAGTGTGTGCACTTAAGTGTGACAGAGTATATGCCTGTAAAGGATGTGTGAGAGTCTGAATGTGGGTGTGTGTATGTATGTCTGAGAGCGAGCGTGTGTATGAGAGAGAGTCTGTGTGAGTATGATCATGTGTAAGAGTGTGTGTGTGTGTGTAAGAGAGTATAGTGCAGTGGAGTCACCTGTAGTGTAACATGAACCCAAGATCCTGGTTGAGACTGTCCTCATGGGTACTGAACTTAGCTATCAACCTCTGCTCAGCCACTCTAAATTGGAGGACGGTCACCCGAAGATCCGATGCCAAATGTCCTTGACCAGTGAAGTGCTCCCCAACTGAGAGGGGACATCCCTATCTGGCAATTTTTGCATAGTGTCCATTCATCCATTGCTGTAGCATCTGCTTGGTCTCACCAATATACCATGCCTCAGGGCATCCTTGCATGCAGCATATGGGATAGACAACATTGACCAAGTCACATAAGTATCTGCTGTGCGCATGGTGGGTGGTGTCCGCACGTGTAATGTTAGTATCCATGTTGACACTCAAACATCTTGCAGTGGTTGCCATGACAGGGTTGTATGGTGTTGTGGTCAATGTTGGCTGTAGGCTGGGCAGTTTGCTGTGAACAATAGTCTGTGTAAGGTTTGGCAGTTGGTTAGAGGCAAGAAGAGATGTAGGGAAGATCTTGGGGAGGTGCTCATCCTCATTGGTAATGTGTTGGAGGCTGCAAAGAACATGGCATAGTTTCTCTACTCCTAGGAAATACCGGACAACGAAGGGTATCCTATCAGTTGTATCCCATGTCTGTCTCCTGAGGAAATCATTATGGTTTCTCACAGTGGCACATCTATAAGAAATCTGTAGTGTCGCATTTGCACAAACTCAGTACCCACGGACCGTTAAGCCAGGAACGTTCCTTGCCACAATGAAGTTTTAGCACTCTACACAAGCATCTCCCACAATGTCGACATCGCTAGAACAGCCTCACCACTTAATACCAACAACTGTCAATCTCCAGGACCATCTTACAACTCATCCATTTCACCCTTCACCACAACAGGTTTACCTTTGACAACCAGTTCTTCATCCAGACACATCGCACAGCCATGGGGTCCAAATTTGCACTCCAATATGCCAATATTTTCATGCACAAGTTTGAACAAGATTTCTTTGCTGCACAGGACCTCTGACTAATACTATACACCAGATACATTGACAACATTTTCTTCCTTTGGACCCATGCTGAGGAGTCACTGAAACAACTACACAATGATGTCAACAAGTTTCATTCCACCATCAGACTCACCATGGACTACTCTTCAGAATCAGTCTCTTTCTTGGACACACACATCTCCATCAAGGGCGGGCACCTCAGTACCTCATTTTACCGTAAGCCCACAGGTAACTTCACAATGCTGCACTTTTCTAGCTTCCACCTTAGACATATTAAAACAGCCACCCCCAATGAACAAGCCCTACACTAATACAGGATCTGTTCAGATGAGGAGGACTGCAATGGACACCTAAAGGTGCTGAAGGACACCCTCATAAGAACAGGATACAATGCTGAACTCATCCATTGCCAGTTCCAATGTGCCACAATGAGAAACTGTAATGACCTCCTCAGGAGACAGACATGGGATACAACCGATTGGGTATGCTTCGTTGTCCAGTACTTCCCAGGAGTGGAGAAACTGTACCATGTTTTTCCCAGCCTGCAACACATTATCAATGAGGATGAGCACCTCACCAAAAAGATCCCTACGCCTCCACTTCTTGCCTTTAAACAACTGGCAAAACATAAGACAGACCATTGTTCACAGCAAACTGCCCAGCTTTCAGAACAACATCGACCACAACATACAACCCTATCATAGCAACCACTACAATACCTGTCAGAGTGTCAACATTAGAAGTGGGGACACCACCCACCATGTGCAAGGCAGGTACTCATGTGACTCAGCCAACATTGTCTATCTCATACATTGCAGGCAAGGATGTCCCGAGGCATGGTATATTGGTGAGACCAAGCAGACACTACGAAAACAGATAAATGGACACCGTGCAAAAATAGCCAGACTGGGATGTTCCCTCGCAGTTGGGGAATTCTTCACTGGTCAAGGACACTGCCTCGGTTCTTTGGGTGACCATCCTCCCCAAGGCGGACTTTGGGATACGCAACAACGCAGAGTCACCGAGCAGAGACTAATAGCCAAGTTTGGTACCGATGAAGATGGCCTCAACTGGGATCTTGGGTTCATACCACACTACAGGTGACCCCACTACACTATACACTCTGACACACAAGCGCACATACACACACACTCTTACACAGTTACACACACACATACTCACACAGACCCTTTCTCATACACACACACACACACACACACTCCCTCCCACTGTCTCACTCACGTTCTCTCTTGTTCTCTCTCTCCCTCACATGCACTCACATATATAAGTCTATGGGGTGAATTTACATTTTCAGATGCGAATTTGCCGACAATCTAAAAAGCTACACAATCTGTAGGCAGTCAGTCCATGTGACATTTTATCAATTCCTACTTTGGAAATGAAACCAGTCTGACTCAAGGTTGGATTACAGACAGACTCTAACCTCACACCTTTAATGCATTGTCTGAGCTGAGATGTCATCTTTTTTTTATGAAACCTTAAGTTATCTCAGGACTATGATTTGAAAGAAGTTCTGAGATTTA
Source organism: Chiloscyllium plagiosum (assembly GCF_037043375.1). Classification (NCBI taxonomy): domain Eukaryota; kingdom Metazoa; phylum Chordata; class Chondrichthyes; order Orectolobiformes; family Hemiscylliidae; genus Chiloscyllium; species Chiloscyllium plagiosum. The sequence goes on along the minus strand of NW_028270147.1, from coordinate 60,248,817 downwards.
CATATTAATGAATCGAACCCTGCAAACACATTTTAAGTGATTAAGGACTTAATAGCAATCTAGGTTTGTTCAATACATTGCATAAGTTGTATGAAAGGTTTTTCTTTTACTTTAAATTCTGTATCCTATGATCCTGCCCCACTAGCTACCTGACCAAAAAGCAGCACTCCAATATTTCCAAATAAACCTGTTGAACTATAAGCTGGTTTTGTGTGATTTCTAACTAAAGATTTATAGATCAGTCTTTCTGGGTCGATTGTGAAGACTAGATAATAGAACATTTCAGGATTTGTTGTTTTTCAGGTTATTTAAAATCCTTTTTGTCCTGTTTATTCTTAACGATGTTGATTGGCAATATACGAGTGAAAGCGCCTTTTTTCTCTTGTTTCCTTTTGACTGGCTTGCTGGCTATTTAGTTTCGAACATTCAGAGAGTGGAGTGCTTTTAGATACAATGCAAGGGTGAGTGGTGAATAGTTAGTTTACTAAGACCTTTACAATACACTATCATTCAAACCTAGGCTAGTATAAATGGGGATCTCTGTTTATTAGCACATCATCTTCCACTAGAGCTCACAGACTAGGGTTGTAGTTGTTTTTTGTACATTTTGGGAAGAGGAAAACACAGAAAATGACTTCAAGAGATGGCTTTCCCTGACATTCTACAGGTCATAGAGTCATAGAGATGTACATCACGGAAACAGATCTTCACTCCAACTCATCCATGCCGACCAGATATCCCAATCTAATCTAGTCCCACTTACCATATCCCTCCAAACCCTTCCTATTCATGTATCAATCCAGATGCCTTTTAAATGTTGCAATTGTACCAGTCTCCACCACTTCCTCTGGCAGCTTATTCCATATACGGACCACCCTCTGCATGAATGAATTGCCCCTTAGGTGTCTTTTATATCTTTCCCTCTCATCCTAAACGTATGGCCTCTAGTTCCTGACTCCCCACTCCAGGGAAAATACTTTGTCTATTTATCCTATTCATGCCCTTCTGTGGCATTTCATGATCCCACACAGGACTTTGACAGTAGCAAATTTACAGCTGGAATAATTTTTTTTCTGTAGTAAGTAATACCAACCATACTACATTGTTCATGAAGAGTCAGTTAATGTACTCACTGTGGCTGCTGTGTCATTAATTGAGGTTAACACTTTGCACACAACTATTACCGCACATAAGAGAAAAAAACAAAAGGCTAAGCTGATGATTGTAGATTACTTTAAAACAAGCAGGAAGTGGTAAAACTAGCACAATCTAAAAAGCATCAACATGGTCACTCTCGAGCTGCTTTCAATCTGCAACAATCATCATCCTTTGTGATCTGTCTAACCTGCTCGCTGTTGCTCAATTTTGTATCAGCTACCAGGCTTCTGACCTCATTATAGCCTTGACAAATTGAGAAGGTGGGAGTGACATTCCTTGAGACCAAGGCACCATTCAACCAAGTAGAGCATAATGGAGTACTGAGAAAATTGGAGTCAATGGGAAATGGTATCTCTTTGCTGGTTTCAGTCATACCCAGCACATAGGTATCCTACATCATATTATGGCGTCCAGTACCCTGCACAATCTTAGTCACCGAAGAAGGGACATATTGCCAGAGAATGAGATGGAAGAGCAAGAGGAAACCTCTGACGAGGAAGAAAAGAATGAGGAATATGAGATAGGCCGTGATAACTGTGAAACAGACAAAAATGATCTGACAAAATCTACTGGGCCAAATAAGCCAGAGACAATGTTATAGAGACTTACTTCCAGCATGGCTAAGCTCCTGAGGAGACATTGCTGTACAATAAATTTTTAATTTTCACAATTAACTGTCAACCTTCTGCTTAATCTATTCAACATTCCTCATAGGCTGAAATGGCTCTTCATTTGCTTCATCTATTCAATAAAAGGGTGACTTTTCATTTTAGGTTTGCTTCTGATCTCCTCATCTCTATAAAAATGAAAGCCTTTGTGCAAACCTTGCTCGAGAAGAACATTAGATATAAAGCAGCTGTAATCCATTGAGCACTTCTGTGAACTCTCAATCCTTAATGGTTGTGTTAAAATGGCCGTTACAGCAAAGTTATATGAGGCACATCAGGAGGTCCACATCCAAGTGAATGTTACAGAATTGTTTCCATCCTGAGACTGCTCCTTATGTACCTTACATACTTAATGTCCCTGCAGTGATGCAGAATACATTGATCCTTCACTGTTTACTTGCATCTTAATGTAATGGGAACTTCCAGAAGAGCCCATGATGGATCATCAAGTTGACACTTTGGGTTGATATGCAATGATGTTCTGGGCTCTCCCGTCATTGAGGATGAGGATATTTGTGGAGCATCCGACTCCAGTTGTTTAATTGTTGTCCACAATTCACAACTGGATATGCAAGACTGCAGAGCTTAGATCTGATGTATTGGTTGTTGGTTTGGTTTAGCCTGGTATGCTACTTCATCTGTTTACTATGCAATTATGGACAAGTTGATGAGTGGCAAATGTATGGCAGATGAAGTGTAATGTAGATAAATCTGAAGTTATTGGCTTCGATAGCAAAAACAGGAAGGGAGATTATCTGAATGCCACCAATTAGGAACAGGAATGTGCTGAGACCTGTGATGGCCCAGGAATACATCCTAACCTGGGTGTCATTGTGCACAAGTCACTAAAAATAAGCGTGTAGGTGCAGCAAGCAGCGAAGAAGGAAAATGGTCTGTTTGTTTCGATAATGAGAGGATTTAAGTACAGGAGCAATGATGGCTTATTGCAGTTACACAGGGTGTTGATGAGATCACACCTGGAATTTTCTGTGCAGTTTTGGTCTCCTTATCTAAGGAAGGATGTTTGACTATGGAAGAATGAACAAAAGTTTACCAGACTAATTCCTGGAAAGGCAAGACTAATATATGTAGTGAGACTGGATAGGTTAGTATTACATTCACTGGAATTTAGAAGAATGGTGGGGAGGGTAGGGTGAGTCTCATAGAAATGCAAAAAATTGTAACAGGACTAGACAGAGTAAATTTAGGAAGGACATTCCTGATAACCGGGGGTCCAGAACCAGGGAGTCATAGTTTAAGCACATGGGGTGAGATGGTGCATTAGGACTGAGATGTTGAGAAACTTTGTGGGCGGCACGGTGGCACAGTGGTTAGCACTGCTGCCTCACAGCGCCGGAGACCCGGGTTCAATTCCCGCCTCAGGCGACTGACTGTGTGGAGTTTGCACGTTCTCCCCGTGTCTGCGTGGGTTTCCTCTGGGTGCTCCGGTTTCCTCCCACAGTCCAAAGATGTGCAGGTCAGGTGAATTGGCCATGCTAAATTGCCCATAGTGTTAGGTAAGGGGTAAATGTAGGGGTATGGGTGGGTTGCGCTTCGGCGGGTCGGTGTGGACTTGTTGGGCCGAAGGGCCTGTTTCCACACTGTAATGTAATCTAATCTAATTTGTCATACAGTGAGTGGTGAGTCTGTGGAAATCTCTGCCACAGAAAATGGTTGAGGACAAAATATTCAATGTTTTTAAGAAGGAATTTGATATAGTTCTAAATGGATGAAATGGAATGGGTGAAAGCAGAAACAGGGTACTGAGTTGGATGATCAGCCATAATCATATTAACAGGTGGAGCAGGCTTGAAGGGCCAAATAGCCTACTTCTGTTCCTATTTTCTGTGTTTCGGAGTAAACCTGTGTTATTAATTCATCATACTGCCATCTTATCTTAGATCATATCTGATACCAGTCCTCACATGCCTCCTGCACTCTACATTGAACCAAGTTTGATTTCCCAGCCTTGGGGCTAATGGTGGAGTAGGGAACATGCCAGGACATGAAGTTACAGATAGCAGTTGTACACAGTTGTACTGCTACTGGTTGCCTACAGTGCCTCATGGATGCCCAGTTTTGTGTTGCTAGATTTTTTAAGAATCTGTCTCAGGAATCCTGATAAAGGGCTTTTGCCCGAAACATTGATTTTCCTGCGCCTTGGATGCTGCCTGACCTGCTGTGCTTTTCCAGCACCACTCTGATCTAAACTCTGGTTTCCAGCATCTGAAGTCCTCACTTTTGCCCTGAAGTAGTGTTGATGTGTGTATTTGCATTTGAGCAACACTATCACCACCATTCCTCTCCCCCTCCAACAACAAGCCTCTGGACTGAATGTGGCAATTTACCCTAACTGAGAGAAATCTAGAATTACCCATAACCCAAGCCTTCCCTTTCCTGCTGACACATCAGCATGCTGTTCATTGACATGCAGTGTATTTGCTGTGTACAGTCCAGTCACATGCACCAACTCTATTAACAAAGTTCCATGCCCTTCAGTTACACAAACCTACCCTTTCACATAAATATTTCACGGTGCCTTACAGCTGCATGGTACTGCATTACCTTTTGCACTTAGTTGTTCCTTTGAAAGACAAGTTGCTACATTTCCTTCTGCATTAATTTGACTGATTTTATTGTTGTAATATCTACTGAGATAGTGGAAAGTGTTGTTTTGCATGCTGTACAAGCAGTAATTAGTGTGTTCCAGCACATGGTGCACGGACCAAAGGTGAGGCTGGTGATCAGTGTGTGGACTAAGGTGGGGCCATAGCCGGGAGCAGACAGCACATAGATTGGGACTTTGGCAGTCTGAGATTCCAGGAGCAAACCCAACGCAGCAATGAGGTTTTCCCCAATGTCTGCAGGGACAACGAGAGCAAGGTAGATCAAGTCAGCGCGGGGAAAGCGTGTCTAAGTGGAGGAGATCAAGCTCTTGTAGAAAGTTCAGTCCCAGCATAGCGAAGCACTTAAGAAAGACTTGATACCAAGAAAGATCGTCATGTTTAACTTTTAACTTTGTTCTTAAATTTTTATTCCTTGGTACTTGTACCTAACATGATGCCATGTATGGTGACATTGAAAATTTTTCACTGTATTTCTGTACTTTTGTACTTGAGTACACGTGACAATAAAGTATAAATTGATAACATCAATGTTGACCAGGAAGCAATTCTGTGATTCTGGATGGCCTGCCCAGTGCCATTTACCTTATGTGCCAAAGTAGAGGCTAAAAAGTGGAGGAATCATCAAACCTGTACTGTTTTCAGAATTGGCAGTACTGGTTGTACTGTTTATGAAGCCTGATGGGTCGGTTTGCCTTTGTGGGGATTTTAAGTAAACAATAAACCACTTCTCGCAGCTGAAGGGAGGACCTCTCCTTCCTGAAGCTGGACATGAGCCATGAGTACCTGCAATGGCGGCTAGTTGAGGAGTCCCAGAAGTATGTCACAGTTAATACCCATAAAGGTTGGTACCAATATATAAGAATACCATTTGGGATATCACCAGCCTGAATCCTTTTCCACCGTCAATGGAGAACATTTTACAAGGTCTACCCCAACTTGCCATTTATCTGGATAGTGAGCTAATAACTGGGAAAATCAATAAAGAGCAATTGGAAAACTTGGACATAGTGCTTAAATGTTTCTCCCAGGCAAGCATATGCCTTAGAAGGGAAGAGTATGTGTTCCAGGCACCCCAAGTGACCTAGGGTGCAGCTACAGATTGACATAACCACATTACACCAGTTGGAAGATAAAGTGAGGGCAATCAAAAGTGACCCAGCTCCCACATCTCTACCAGAGCCTAGGTCTTTCTTTGAGTTTGTGAATTATTACAGGAAATTCATATGTAACCTGGCATCCATCTTTATACCTTACACCTGCTATTGAAAAAGGGTCAGCCTTGGTCTCGCAGCCAAGAAGTAGCCTTTAAGAAAATGAAAAAATAGCTGTTATCGTCTAAGGTTTTGGCCCTCTACGATCCTAAACGAGATGTGGTGCTGACATGCAAATCCTCCCTGTACGGTATCGGGGGTAGTTTGCCAATGGCCCAGTGGAGAAGAACGCCCCTTGAATATGTGTCCTGGATTTTAGCTGCAGAAAGCAAATATGCACAGGTAGAGAAGGAAGGTTTGTGTGAGAAAGTTCCACCAATACCTTTACAGGTGTAAATTTGTAAAAGTACAAACCACAAACACCTGCAAGGCATACTTAAGAAGACAAGGTTGTGCTGCCCATAGCTTCTGGTTGAATTCAAAAGTGGGTCCTTGTTCTCAGTGCATACAATGTCAAGCTGGAACACTGTCCAGGAGGCCAAGTGGCAAATATGGATGCCTTGAGCCATCTCCCACTGGCAGATATAACACCGGTGGTGCCACCCCAGAAGAATCCATTCTGGTTTTAAACTTTGTGGACACACTTCCGGACACCGCTGGTAACACATGACTGTGGACATAAAAAGATCGGTCCTGACCAAACTAAAATAGTTGGTGGTGATGGGGAAGCAAAAAGGGCCATCACAACCATGATTAAAACCTTTCTAGACCCGGCAATACCAGATCACCAGAGAGACCGGCATATTATTATGCAGAGCGAGAGTGATTGTCCTGAGTAAAGGTTGCCCCAGATACTGTCTTAACGCCACCAGGATCATCCAGGGATTTCCAAAATGAAAATGTTGGGAAGACATTATATCTGGTGGTCAGGATTGGCTGCCAACATAGCCGTGATGGTGGGACAGTGCCCAGAGTGCCAACAAGGACACAAATCATGGGATTGGCAGGGTAAACCCTGGACTTGATTACATGTCATCTATGCTGGTTGTTTCATGGGCACAATGTCCTTGTGGATACTAATACATATAGTCCATTCATCAAATTCAGGGATGACAATTGAAAGCTGCCATAATTGTTTGCAAAACACAGACGTCTGGAAGTATTGGTCAGGGGCAATGAGACATCATTTACCATCAGGGAGTTTAAGTATTTCTGAAAGCCAAATAACATTCAGCATGTTTGGACAGCTCCATTCATCATCCAATGGTCTGGCATGAAGAGCAGTCCAGAGCTGGAGGCAGGCTTAAGGAAACGGCTTCACTCAATACCAAAGGAAATGGGGAGGTATTGGAGGCTCTCTCAGGCTTAAAAACAGATTCTTCTCCTGGCCTAAAAGAATTACATCCCAGGCTGTTGTGGGAGACAAGGCAGAAAGTTGCAGGAGCTCGGCCACAAATACTTAATTCCTCTCTGACAATGGGGGACATGCCAGAGGACTGGAAAATGGCTAATGTAGTTCCATTTTTCAAGATGGGTAGTAGGGATCAACCAGAAAATTACAAACTGGTGAGTATAATGTCAGTAGTAGCAAAACTATTGGAGAAAATTCTGCAAGAGCAAACTAATAACCATTTGGAAAGGCATTCCTTAATTAGAGTTAGTCAGCATGGTTTTCTCAGAGGGAGATCATGCCTAACAAATTTGTTAGAATGTTTTGAAAATGTGATCAAATGTGTGGATGAAGAAAGTTCAGTTGATGTAGTTTATATGGATTTTAGCAAAGCTTTTGACAAGGTCCCACACGAGAGACTGATTGAGAAGGTTAAAGCACACGGATTTGAGGAAAATCTGGTGAGATGGATCAGAAATTGGTTTAGTAATAGGGCTCAAAGGGTAGTGTAGAAGACTGTTCGAATGACTGGAGGCCTAGGTCCAATGGTGTACCACAAGGTTCAGCACTGAGACCCTTATTGTTTGTTACATACATAAATGATATAGATGAAAATGTGGGGGTAATGTTAAGCAAATTTGCAGATGACACCAAGATTGATAGAGTGGTTAATGCAAAAAAGAAGATGGTTGAAGGTTGCAGGAAGGTTTAGATGGGTCAGTCAGATCGACAGACCAGTGGCAGATGGTATTTAAACTTGATAAACGCAAGGTGATGTATTATGGAAGAAGATGATGGGGAAGTAGCTAATGAATGGCAGGACACTGGGAAGCTTAGAGGAACAGACGGATCCTTGGTATTTATTCACTGATCCCTGAAATTGGTAGAGCACATGAATAGGATAGTTAAAGCATATGGGACATCTGCTTTCATCAGTTGTGGCAGAGAATATAACAGCAAGGAGGTAATGTTGGAGTTGTACAGAGTGTTGGTTAGGCCACAACCAGAGTACTGTGTGCAATTCTGGTCACCTCACTACAAAAAGGATGTGATAGCACTAGAGAGTGCACAGAAGAGGTTCACCAGGATGTTGCCTGGGATGGAGAAGTTGAGCACTAAGGAAAGACTAGATCAGCTTGGAGGGAAATGATTAAAGTGGATAAGATGATGGTATGGACAGAGTGAATAGAGAGCAACTGTTCCCCTTGGTTGAGGGGCCAATCAGGAGGGAACAAAGTTTTAGGGTAAGGAGCAGGAGATTGGAAAAAACTTTTCCACTCAGCGGGTGTTGGGAATCTGCAATGCACTGCTTGGGAAGATAGTGACGGCCAAAAATGTTATCATCTTTAAAAATATTTGGATAAACACTTGAAATGTGATTACGTTAAAAGCTATGGGACAAGTCAGAAAATTGGAATTAATGCACTTTTACTGGTAATTATATTGGTGCAGATTTGATGAGCTGAAGGGTTTTTCTGCATTATACGAACTATGAATCTTCGGTGCTTTAATGGAACATAGGAAAAGAAATATGTCACTGACCCACATAAAGGAACATTCGGGCAGGTGACCAAAATCTTTATCAAAGAAAAACATTTTGAAGAGCATGTGAATGAAGGAAAGTAAAATGAAGACATGGAGAAGTTTAGGGATGATACTTTAGAGTTTAGTTGCTCAGGCAAATGAAGCATGACCACCAATCATGGAGCATTTTAAATTGGGGATACTCAAGAGGTCAGAACTAGGGAGATGAAGCAACATTAATGCAGTTGGGAGCTGAGAGAACATTGCATTGAAATGGAGGAAAAAAATTGGAGTAACTTGAAACTGCTTATTTGGGAGCTAATATAGATCAGTGAGTACAGGGGTGGTGTGTGAAAGTTGGACAGGGTGGCAGAGTTTTGAATGATGTTCAAATGGCAAGTTCTCCCTGTATTCCATGAGATCTAACCTTGCGAATCAGTCTCCCATGGGGAACCTTGTCGAACGCCTTACTGAAGTCCATATAGATCACATCTACTGCTCTGCCCTCATCAATCTTCTTTGTTACTTCTTCAAAAAACTCAATCAAGTTTGTGAGACACGATTTCCCACGCACAAAGCCATGTTGACTATCCCGAATCAGTCCTTGCCTTTCCAAATACATGTACATCCTGTCCCTCAGGATTCCCTCCAACAACTTGCCCACCACTGAGGTCAGGCTCACCGGTCTATAGTTCCCTGGCTTGTCCTTACCACCCTTCTTAAACAGTGGCACCACGTTTGCCAACCTCCAGTCTTCCGGCACCTCACCTGTGACTATTGTTGATACAAATATCTCAGCAAGAGGCTCAACAATCACTTCCCTAGCTTCCCACAAAGTTCTCGGGTATACCTGATCAGGTCCTGTGGATTTATCCACCTTTAACCGTTTCAAGACATCCAGCACTTCCTCCTCTGTAATCTGTACATTTTGCAAGATGTCACCATCTATTTCCCTTCAGTCAATATCTTCCATATCCTTTTCCACAATAAATACTGATGCAAAATATTCATTTTCTATTTCCCCCATTTTCTGTGTCTCCACACAAAGGCCGCCTTGCTGATTTTTGAGGGGCCCTTTTCTCCCCCTAGTTACTCTTTTGTCCTTAATATATTTGTAAAAACCCTTTGGATTCTCCTTAATTCTATTTGCCAACGCTATCTCATGTCCCCTTTTTGCCCTCCTGATTTCCCTCTTAAGTATACTCCTACTTCCTTTATACTCTTTTAAGGATTCACTTGATCTATCCTGTCTATTCCTGACATATGCTTCCTTCTTTTTCTTAACCAAACCCTCAGTTTCTTTAGTCATCCAGCATTCCCTATACATATCAGCCTTCCCTTTCACCCTGACAGGAGTATACTTTCTCTGGATTCTTGTTATCTCATTTCTGAAGGCTTCCCATTTTCCAGCCGTCCCTTTCCCTGTGAACATCTGTCGCCAATCAGCTTTCGAAAGTTCTTGCCTAATACCGTCAAAATTGGCCTTTCTCCAATTTAGAAGTTCAACTTTTAGATCTCTTACATATAAATTAGAAAAGTAAGGAAATAAAGCTAAAAGTTCAGCATTACAGTCCTATTAAAGCAGAGAAAGAGAGAAAAAATAAAATAAAAACAGACAGAGCAGACAAGTTCACTCAGACTTCAACTTGGGTCTGGGCTAGATTTCACCTTGAGGCTGGGAGTCCTCAAGTCCACGCTGGGCTTCACCTCAAAATAGACAGGCAGGAGGCTGGAAGAACACAGCAAGCCCGGCATCATCAGAGGGTGGAGAAGTCAATGTTGTGTCCTCTGGGGTGTAGGCTACCCAGGCAGAAGATGAGGTGTTGTTTCTTCAATTTGCAATGTGGTTCGTTGTGGCAATGGAGGAAGCCAAGGATGGTCATGTCGGAAAGGGAGTAGTGAGGGAAATTGAAACGGGTGGTGACTGAACGGTTTGCCAAGCGTCACAGCTGGGCCCGTAGCTCCCCCCACCCCCAGTCCTGAAGGGTTATACCCGAAACGCAACTTCTCTACCTCCTGGAACTGCCTGGCCTTCTGTTCTTCCAGCCTCCTGCCTGTCTGTTTTGGATTCCAGCATCTGCAGTATTTTTTGTCTCTAATCGGGCTTCACCTCAAGGCTGGGAGTCCACAATGGGCTTAACCTCGAGGTCAGAAGTCCTCGCTGGGTTTCACCTTGTGGACGGGAGTCCACGCTGGTCTTAACCTTGAGGCCAGGAGTCCGTGCTCGGCTTCTCCCCGATGCCGGTGGTCTGCGCTGGGCTTTACCTCGAGGCTGGGAGTCCCTTGAATCTGTGTTGGGCCTCCGTTCAAATCCACGCTGGGCGTCACATCAGTCCACCACTGCACTTTCCCTTAACTGTGTGCTGGATCAACTTGGCACCACTAATGCATTCGAGGACAGGAGGTTAGTAGAAAAAAAAAGGGCATAATTTCCCACAAAAGCCACATGGCCAAAGAGTTTCTACGAAGGCTATGTTAATAAATCATGTGTGTAACCAGTCAATAAATATTGAAGGGTCCATAATTTTAAAAGGTGATGTATGCATCTACAAATGTATGAGACCATGTGTTGATAGGTACCAAAGACAATGTCTTTGGTCTTCCCAATGTTTAATTAGAAGAAATTTCCATTGTGCAGTAAGGACAGTCTGAAAAGTTAGGTAAAATGGAAGAGTTGACAATGACATAGAGCCAGATGTCATCAGCAAATGTATTTAACATATTTAGTTTTTAACTCCAGATCTGATGACATGTTGTAGATCTGAAATATTCTCTTTCCACAGATATTGTCAAACATGCTGAGTATTTTCATCACTTTTTATGTTTTAGTTTTGTCAGAATATTCTGAATGAAGGGGCATTTTAGTAGAAGATGTCATAATCTCTAAAGAGTAATGCATCTGAAGAGGCTTCTTCAGCAACAATAATTTTTGTTTATTCATCAGATAAATGTAATGGTGTCAAAGGTGCAAGCAAAGGAACCAGTGGCATAGTTGTAATGTCACCAAATGGTCATCTAAAGTCCTGGTTCAATGCTGTAGGGGCATGGGCTTGAATCCTATGATGATAGATGGTGAAATTTGGATTTGAGAAGAAATCTGGAATTAAAATTCTGGGCCATGCAAGCATTGTCATAAAAAGTTATTTGGTTCACTCATGTCTTTTAGGCAAAGAAAATTTCTAACGTTGCTTAGTCTGACTTGCTGTGATTCTACACCAACAGAAATGTCATTGATATTTTGATGCTCACTGCAATGACCTAGAGAGCCAATCAGTTCAAGGGCAGTTAGGAATGGCCAACAAATCTCAGCCTTGACAGCAACGTCAGATATCCTATGTAGCAATAAATCAAAAACAAGGATTTTTTTAAAAAGCTACTATGCTTTCACTCATAACATGAGCATTGAGACTTTCTTTTACTGTAAACAAGTATCAAAAGATTTATTTACATATGAGACTAAATATATTTTCCCAACATTATCACAGATATTGGAATAGTCTAGACTGGTTCACTGACTAAATTTGCTGATGTCAGCATAAATATAAAGTTTGTGTCGTAGAGTCAGCTCAGAGAGTAGGCTTGTGTCAAGCCGGCTCCAATGGTGCAATCGATCAACATGCGCTCCTTATAAAGTTTGTAACACACAATATACTGCTGTACAAATTGGAATTGATATGTTTTTACAAAAATATCACGTGGCATGGTGTAACGTTGCTGTTATACTTACTTCTCTCAAATGTACATGCTTGCATAAATTCATGCAACATCACAGCAGTGGGTATTGGAGTCAGATGACTGCTTGGTTAAGTAGTTTATTAAGGGTCAGACTTTTAATGACAAAATTCAACTGAAGCAGAGGTGGGCAGCCAGAGAAAAATAGCAGCTATGTTACCATGTTATGTTGCTGGCATCCCAATCTCTATTCTTCAAGAATCTTCATGAGGACTGGGCATGTCAGGGTACATTGATCGGCAAATTCACCTGAAATCCTTGTGAGACCAGTTAAGGTAGCTAAGGGGTGTTTTAAAAGCCTAACTACAGTTTTTAGCTTTCGTGGAAGCAGCCAGTGTTCAGGAGCTGTCTATCTGACATGCTGAAGGCAGGTGCAGACCAAGTCAAGGATGGCCATGAAGGTCAGAAACAATTCTATAGGTAAGTATAATGGCTGATCAAAGATGATAGTTTAACCCTTTAAAGTTTAAAATGGTAGCAGTCAAGCAAAGGTGAGGGAGGAGTCAGCATTAGAATATTCAGAGGGTTGTAAGTCTACTGGCACTGCTTGGGTGTCAGAGCAGTGGGAAGGCAATTTAAACTTCACCTCAGCACCAGAAAGGCTGCAGCTAGAAATGGGTGACACTTCTTTGGAGATCAAGGACTCTGGAGATAAGCAGCAGCAGCCTGCACAAGAATGGCAGAGTCTTTTTTTTTTGTTTCTCCTTTCACAAGATGTCGCCTTGTCAGGAAGTGGCCCATCCCAAAATACCTTTGAATTGAATAGCTTACAATGCCATTTCAAAGCACCTGTTTAAGACTAAATTGTATTGCTATGGTTCAGGAGTCACACAAGGCCAGATTAGGTAAGAATGGTGCTGGAAACCAGAGGAATAGGACAACGGGGATGAAGGAGAATAAGGCATTACCTTGAACTGTACATCAACAATTTTGGTGTCATCTGCAAACTATACCTCTTATGCTCACATCCAAATCATTTATATAAATAATGAAAAGTAGTGGACCCAGCACCGATCCTTGTGGCACTCCACTGGTCATAGGCTTCCAGTCTGAAAAACAACACTCCACCACCACCCTCTGTCCTCTACCTTTGAGCCAGTTCTTTTTCCAAATGGCAAGTTCTCCCTGTATTCCATGAGATATAACCTTGCTAACCAATCACCCATGGGCAACCTTGTTGAATGCCTTACTGAAGTCCATATAGATCACATCTGCCACTCTGCCCTCATCAATCCTCTATGTTACTTCTCAAAAAAACTCAATCAAGTTTGTGAGACGTGATTTCCCATGCACAAAGCCCTGTTGACTATCCCTAATCAGTCCTTGCCTTTCCAAGTACATGTACATCCTGTCCCTCAGGATTCCCTCCAACAACTTGCCCACCACTGACGTCAGGCTCACTGGTCTATAGTTCCCTGGCTTGTCCTTACCACCCTTCTTAAACAGTGGCACCACATTAGCCAGCACCTCACCTGTGACTATCGTTGATACAAATATCTCAGCAAGAGGCTTAGCAACCACTTGTCTAGCTTCCCTCAGAGTTCTCGGGTATACCTGATCAGGTACTGGGGATTTATCCACTTTTATGCGATTCAAGACATCCAGCACTTTCTCCTCTGTAATCTGGACATTTTACAAGATGTCACCATCTATTTCCCTACAGTCCATATCTTCCATGTCCTTTTCAACAGTAAATACTAATGCAAAATCCTTATTTAGTGTCTCCCCCATCTCCTTAGGCTCCACACAAAAATTGCCTTGCTGATCTTTGAGAGGCCCTATTTTCTCCCTCGTTATGCTTTTGTCCTTAATGTATTTGTAAAAACTCTTGGATTCTCCTTAACTCTATTTGCCGAAGCTAGCTCATGTCCCTTTTTTGCCCTCCTGATTTCTCTCTTAAGTATACTCCTTATAAGGCTTCACTCAATCTCTCCTGTCTATGCCTGACATATGCTTCCTTTTTCTTAACCAAACCCTCAATTTCTTTAGTCATCTAGCATTCCCTTTACCTACCAGACTTCATCGAGAGTGTGGTGCTAATGAAGGGCTTATGCCCGAAACATCGATTCTCCTGCTCCTCAGATGCTGCCTGACCTGCTGTGTTTTTCCAGCACCACACTCTCAACTCTGATCTCCAACATCTACAGTCCTCACTTTCTATCTGTATTTCAGAATTATAATGATTGAAAAAATGCAGTTGGTCTCAATACTATAGGAGTCATACTACCAAGCCTCCTGGAGGGGGAGAAGCAGCTACCATTGAAACAAAGCTTGCAATACAGATAGTTAACTGTTCATGACCTGCTCCTGAGGTTAAGTGGAAAGTTGTTAACACATCTTCTGATAAGAGTTGGTGAAACTTCTCGGATTTATATTCTTGGAGAGTGATCATCCACTTTTTTCTCACACGGTAGATTTGGGTGTTGAAGGTCAAGAGCTTAATGATGTGCTACTCTCAGTGCAAACTTTTAGGAGATATAATAGTTCAAATAGGAAGCATTCCAGACCCAAGAGGAGATACAGACTGTTGATTGTCTTGCTGACATTGACTTCTGTAAAGTCTCTGGAAGATTATTTCTAAGCCCAGTGACATAATTATAGTAGGAGAAAGTGAGGACTGCAGATGCTGGAGATCAGAGCTGAAAATGTGTTGCTGGAAAAGCGCAGCAGGTCAGGCAGCATCCAAGGAGCAGGAGAATCGACGTTTCGGGCATGAGCCCTTCTTCAGGAATGAGGAAAGTGTGTCCAGCAGGCTAAGATAAAAGGTAGGGAGGAGGGACTTGGGGGAGGGGCGTTGGAAATGCGATAGGTGGAAGGAGGTCAAGGTGAGGGTGATAGGCCGGAGTGGGGGTGGGGGCGGAGAGGTCAGGAAGAAGATTACTGGTTAGGAAGGCGGTGCTGAGTTCAAGGATTGGGACTGAGACAAGGTGGGGTGAGGGGAAATGAGGAAACTGGAGAAATCTGAGTTCATCCCTTGTGGTTGGATGGTTCCTAGGCGAAAGATGAGGCGCTCTTCCTCCAGCCGTCATGTTGCTATGGTCTGGAGTGGGAGGAGTCCAAGGACCTGCATGTCCTTGGTGGAGTGGGAGGGGGATTTGAAGTGTTGAGCCACGGGGTGGTTGGGTTGGTTGGTCTGGGTGTCGCAGAGGTGTTCTCTGAAATGTTCCGCAAGTAGGCGGCCTGTCTCCCCAATATAGAGGAGGCCATATCGGGTGCAGCGGATGCAGTAAATGATGTGTGTGGAGGTGCAGGTGAATTTGTGGCGGATATGTCTATCCGCCACAAATTCACCTGCACCTCCACACACATCATTTATTGCATCTGCTGCACCCGATGTGGCCTCCTCTATATGGGGGAGACAGGCCTCCTACTTGCGGAACATTTCAGAGAACACCTCTGCGACACCCAGACCAACCAACCCAACCACCCTGTGGCTCAACACTTCAACTCCCCCTCCCACTCCACCAAGGACATCCAGGTCCTTGGACTCCTACATCGCCAGACCATAGCAACACGACGGTTGGAGGAAGAGCGCCTCATCTTCCGCCTAGGAACCATCCAACCACAAGGGATGAACTCAGATTTCTCCAGTTTCCTCATTTCCCCTCCCCCCAACTTGTCTCAGTCCCAACCCTCGAACTCAGCACCGCCTTCCTAACCTGCAATCTTCTTCCTGACCTCTCCGCCCCCACCCCCACTCTGGCCTATCACCCTCACCCTGACCTCCTTCTACCTATTGCATTTCCAACGCCCCTCCCCCAAGTCCCTCCTCCCTACCTTTTATCTTAGCCTGCTGGACACACTTTCCTCATTCCTGAAGAAGGGCTCATGCCCGAAACATCGATTCTCCTACTCCTTGGATGCTCCCTGACCTGCTGCGCTTTTCCAGCAACACATTTTCAGACATAATTATAGTAGCCATCTTTGTTTGTTTAATGTATTTTCAAACATTCACAAAATTCATATTTAGATATGTATTAAACTTAATTTCACTCTTTTTGCAGCCTCAGACATCTGGACATGGCATGGTGTACAGTGGTTAGCACTGCTGTCTCACAGTGCCAGGGGCGCAGGTTCGATTCCAGCCTCAGGCGACTGTCTGTGTGGAGTTTGCACATTCTCCCCGTGTCTGCATGGGTTTTGTCCAGGTGCTCAGGTTTCCTCCCACAGTCTAAAGAGGTGTAACTCAGCTGAATTAGCCATGATAAATTTCCCATAGAATTCAGAGATGTGTAGGCTAGGTGCATTAGTCAGGGGAATTGTAGAGTAATGGAGTAGGGGAATGGGTCTGAGTGGGATACTCCGGAGAATCAATGTGGACCTGTTAGGCCAAAATGGCCTGTTTTCACACAGTAGGGATCCTATGATTTCACACATGAGGGGGCAATTAGGGATGGGAAATTAATCTTTGGCATAGACAGTGATGTTCACATCCTGTAAATGAATTTAAAAAAACACACCTTATTCCAGGAAGTGTCACACTCTACCTGTACTAGCAAAGGAAACTGTGGTTTTGAACTGTTTTGCAACTTGATCCTTCCAAGATCAACTGCAGATTACTGCAGCATCTCATTCCTGCATTACCAGATTACAAACTACTCAAGTGGACTAGGTTCATAATTAATGGGTTTTGCTAGCTTAGGAGGCACTGCATCTGATGTCTGGTCAGACTGTTTATTTTTCTCCAATATCTTCCATCAGGATTTGCAGTTGTTGTGATAGTCTACAATGTCTCCATAACACGGTCCTCCAAACAAGTATGGAGCCTGAGGATGGTAAAGCCATGGAAGGTGAGAACTCCTCTGGAAAGTAGCAGAAACAGAGGGTAGTAGAAAAAGAGAGATTGAAGGTAATGGGAGAAAACACTAGATAAAGAAGTGTCCTTTCTGCACAATGAGGTGTGCTCCTCTTGGAAGTGGATCCCCCTCCTCTGCTACCTAGCTTCCAGAATTAGATCAATGTCAGCAATATTGAAGTGATAGTCCATCTAGACCTAGGTACTAGACCTCTGGCTTTGTTGAAACACCCACCTGTGAAGTGAAAGACACAAACTCTCCCTCAGGACAGGAAACCAATCATCCCAAGGAAAATTTGAACTTATTCAGTTTTCCAGCATTTTTGACACAGAAACAGAAATTTTTTTTTGTTTCCTGCTTATGTAGGGAAAGTTCATCTTTAAGGTTGTAAATGCACCTCAGATTGGGAGGGAGAGATGGGTGTGTGTCAGGTATGTGACGAAAGTGTGGAAATCATGCCAGTGGCTCCACATCATGACCTTGGTTCTCCCAGTGTTTAGCTGGAGGAATTAATGTTTCCTAGAATCAAAGAAGTACAGAAGGACACCATTTGACCCATCGTGTCTGTACCCGGCCTCCAAAGAGCTACCCAGCTCATTCCATTCTTCAGCCCTCTTTCTATGGCCCTCTGACTTCATCACTTTCAAATATAACTCCAGGTCTCTTTTGAAACTTCCTTTGTAACATGCCTTCACCACTCTCCCAGGGAGCACTAACAACTTTCATAAAGAAGTTTCTTCTCATCTTACTCCTAGCTCTCTTGCTGGCTGTCTGGAAATTGTGATGCCTTGTTCGTGACATACCAACTAATGGAAACAAAATATCCTTCTTTACCCTGTCAAAATTGTTCATAATTTTGAACACCTCAATAAGATCACCTCTTAATCTTCTCTGCTCCAAGAAAAATAAGTCCAATCTCTCTAACCTTTCCTTGTATCTAAAATCCTTCATTCTTAGTATCATTCAAGTCAATCTCCTTTGAAGTCTTTCCAGGACTTTAACATTCTTCCTTAAGTGGAACTGAACACAAAACTCCCAACTGTGATCTGACCTATGATTTGCAGAGGTGTCAGATAAAACCCTAACTTTTCTATTCAATGCCTCTATGTATAAATCCAAAGATCCTTTAAGTATTCTTAACAACAATTTCAACTTGCCTGGCCACTTTCAGAGAATAATGCATGTGAACCCTGGGGTCCTTTTGCTCCTGTACACCCCTAAAAGTTGTACCATTGAGCCTGTACTTTTTCTCCATGTTTCTTCTACAAAGATGCATTGCCTCACATTTCTCTGCATTGAAATTTACCTGCCAGCTGTCTGTTTGCCAATGTCCTTCTGAAGTTTCTCAGCATCATCCACAACCTTCTATACTCCCTCCCATAGTATCTTCTGCAAATTTAGAGATTTTTCCCTAAACACCGATCTCCAAATCATTTATATAGATCAGAAAAAGTAAAGGTCCCAACATCGATCTCTGGGGAAACCCCACTTTTAACTCGTCTCCAATCTGAGAAATGCCCATCTACACCTGTATCCTGTTTCCTACTTTTTAGCCAATTTCTAATCCATGCTGCTATGGACCCATCAATCCCAAACATTGCTAATTTGCTAATCTATTTCCATGCTAATCAAACACCAAATGCTATCTGCAAGTCCAGATATACACTATCCTCATCAAATGCCTGTGTAACCTCATCAAATAACTCAATTTAATTTGTGACTATTTTTCTTTAAGTGTATATTTACCTTATCGTGTATCATGTATTATGTCCTCCATCAGTTTTTCCACTATTCATCTCAAGCTGCCAGTCTGTAGCTTTCTATACAACCCCTTTCATCTGAGATGGAGCAATCTGATTACACAGAAGCAGTACAGGAATTAATTAAGGTGACAAAGCAGTATATCCCCAGCAAACATGTGGGAGCTTTTTTTTAATTCATGTGATCTGGGTATCACTGGATGGGCCAGCATTTATTGCTGATACCTAATCATTCAGAGGACAGTTAAAAGTTAATCACATCACTTTGGGTTTGGAGTCACATGTAGGCCAGACTAGGTAAGGATGGTAGTTTCCTTCACTAAAGGGCATTAATGAATCAGATGAGTTTATGGTCATTATTAGACCTGTATTCCAGATTTTTAACAATTGAATTCACATCCTACCATGTACCATGGTGGGATTTGTACCCGGGTGTCCAGAACATTTCCTGGGTCTCTAGATTAGCAGTCTAGCGATAATACCATTAGGCCATGTAGGCCGTTCTTCCCCACCTCTGTATATTCCTCACAATTGATTATGTGCCTACTGTTTCCTGTTTAGCAAATAATTCAAAACACAATAACATTACAGATCAGCACATTGTGAGTCCCAAGCTATGTACCGAATAGGCTACAATTTACTGAGAAAGTAAAAGGCTCTGTGTCTTTTCCATTTTCGCCTTTCCAATGAAAAACTGATAAAGCTCCCCCACTAGAAAACATGATGCCAGTTACTTGGAGGAGTGAACTGAAATGGTATTATTTGTTGGATGTCTCCCCCAAAAGCTTGAAATATTCCTGTGATTTCGAAGTCTAGTACTGTGATGCTCTTGGTTACACATGTACAGGTATTTCAGACTTTATTATCTTCTGAAGATTGGCTGAATCTACTTTGAAGCAGATGATATGAACACTAGTGTTTTTGGATGTACTAAAGTAGGAATAGGGTTCTGTTAACAAGGAATCTGAGGTTGTGGGATTGTGATGAGAGTGTGAATCTCCAAACAATAAGCCAACATGAAGTCACTGTCTTTGTCCATGTTATAATCCAGAATGAGAGTAGCACAGTGAAAATCATCTTACTAACATGTGCATACTACTTCAACTGAAATTAGTTAGGTTAAAGTGAGAACTGCAGATGCTAGAGATTAGAGTCGAGAGTGTGGTGCTGGAAAAGTACAGCAGGTCAGGCAGCATCCAAGGAGCAGGAGAATCAACGTTTCAGGCAAAAGCTCTTCATCACTGAAATTATTTGTCATTTGGAATGCAAATACAGCTCTACAATTGTATTGATTATGCAAAAATGCAGCGACAAGGTAAATTTGTAAAATGTTCAAATAATCAAAATGGATTTTCCATTAATAGACTAATAGTATTTCTTGAATTCACTTAGTTTAACTGGTATTGCCAATAAACCCTTGACCCAAAATTAAAAGAAATATTTTACCCTGTATTTGAAATGTAATTCTACATGATTAAACTTTATTTATTTTGTTTTAAATTGTATATCTGGACAAGAAAGGAAGAAGGAAATTAATGGGACTTCACAAAGAGAAGGCAGAAAAGACCTTCCTCCACCGTCATTTTTGCTGACTGTCAAATGTGATGATTGATCAGATTTGGTATTGTCCAATCTGTCAAACTTTTGCAATATATTGTCCTTAAAACCTATCCTTCAGTTTTCCTCACTTGGACTTCTAGCTGGTTACAGAATGCTTTTGTCACGTTGATCTGTTCGCCAGCTGGAAAGAAAGAAAACAATAATGACCTAAAATTTGCTGCAGCAAGCCATTAATAAAACCTGCTGTAATTAGGCGTACTTTTGCATGTTTAGGTTTGCAATCACTTTTTATGAAAAGTTGCTGAATGTGCCAAATGACAAGTGGTGCAGTGAAGGAAACAGAGCATCAGGGAGCTGAGTGAATAAGACAAATTACTCTGTACCTCCTTAACCAGTCAGAGTGAAAGATTGTGAAATTAGCAATACAAGTACAGAGAAGACAGTGACAACAAAATTGTGCGAATTGTATGAGAAATCTAGCACAGAAAGAGAAACAAAGATAACAAAATAAAGATTAGATTAAGAAATGGAGAAATAAACAAGCAGAAAGTTATTTTTTCTTTTATGTTTTACTCTTTAGAACATCTAATAAAATTAAAACCTGAAAGAAAGAGATTTTATTTTAATAATAACTAAGATTGATCAACATTTTTTTCATGTACTTAAAATAATATATATGCTGGTATGAACATGATTGAACTTGCTATGGCAAGTTTAATTTACATCCACCATATAAGATGAGAAGTTTCAAGTCATTCAATGGATTTCAATGAAGTATACAGTGAAGTTAATGGCAGAGTAGTACTAATTGGACTACAGCTTTTAGACACAAACATACAAGTTAAGGGCAGAAGCAGGCCATTCAGGTGTCAGACCTGTAATTCCAATTCAGTAAAATCATGACTGATCTAACTGTAATCTTAAATCCACATTCCCACTTCCTCCAATAGTGCGTCAACCCCTGGCTTAACAAGAATCTATCCACCTCTGAAATAAAAATATTCAAGGGCTCTGATTCTACCACCATTTCAGGAAGAGAGTTCCAAAGACTCACAACTCTCTGACAGAAGAGACTTCTGCATCATCTCTCCTTTCAATGGGCGACCCCTGATTTTTAAACAGCAACCTCTTGAAATAAATCATAAAAATTATGTCATCTTTTCTAATTATTTGCTGCACCTGCAAGGCATGCACAAGAATAACTCATTCCCTCTGCATCTCAGAGCTTTGCAATTTCTCATCACTTAGATGAAATGTTTTTTATGCATATATTATATACATTTTCTTCTGGCCAAAACTGACAATTGCACAATTTCCCACATTGTAAGTGATTTGCCACATCTTGTCCACTTATTTAACCTATCTTTTTTTTTGTAACCTCCTTATGTCTGTTTCACAACATACTTTCCTACCTCATTTTATTCATTGGCAAACTTGGCAACAATATCTTCAGTCCCTTCATCTAAATCATTTATATAAAATGTAAAAAGCTGGCACACCACTACTACATCTTGCAAACACATAAAATACCCAGTTATGCTTCCCCTGTGTTTCTGTATTTTCCAGACAATCATCTAACCATGTCAATATGTATCTCTTACGCTTTTATTTCACCTTTACTTTGCACAATGATCTTGAGAAATCAATTTATCAACTGCATTCTAGAAATCTATGTATTGTACATCTTCTGGTGCCCCTTTATCCACAACATGTACTTGCTCCTCAAAGTACTCAACAGATTTATCAAACATGATTTCCCATTCACAAAACCATGTTGACTCTGCCTGATTACCTTGAACTTATCCAAGTGCCCTGTTATAACTTATTTACTAATAGATTCTAACATTTTCCCAATGACAGATGTTAAGCTAGCTGTCCTATTGTTTCCTGCTTTCTGTTTTCCTTCATTTTTGATAAAATAAGTTACATTTTTTGTCCTCCCACCTAATGGGACCATCCCCCAAATCAAGAGAGTTTTGTAAAATTAAAACCAATGCATCAACTCTCACTAACCACTTATTTTAAGTCTGTAGGTTGAAGTCCATCAGGTCCCAATGCTTGTCAGCCTACAGCTCAAGCAATTTACCACTTCTCCAATTGTTGTGATTTGCCTGTGTTCTTCTATCCTTTGATTTCCTGATTTTTTCACCATTTCTAGAATGTTTCTTGTATCATCTATAGTGAAGACTGATACAAGGTACCTTTTCAAATGATCTGCCATTTTCTTATTTTCCATTATAAATTCTCTGGTCTCACTTTCTATAGGACCAATTCTCACTTTGTTAAATATTTCAAGAAGAAAATAGTTACAGAAACTCTTACTTTTGCTTTTACATTTCTGGCTAGCTTTCTCTCGTACACTAATATTTCTCTTCATATATTTTGGTCATTCTTTGCTATTTCTTATTTTGTCCAATCTTCTGACCTGCCACCTTTCTTTGTACAATTATATGCTTTTACTTTTAGTTTGATACCATAGAGTCATAGAGTTATACAGCATGGAAACAGACCCTTCGGTCCAACTGCTGACCAAACATCCTAAACTGATCTAGTCCCATTTGCCAGCATTTGGCTGATATCCCTCATGTACCTATCCAGATGCCTTTTAAATATTGTACTTGTACCTGCCTCCACCCTTTTCTTGCAGCTTGCTCCATACACGTACCTTCCTCTGTGTAAAAAAGTTGCCCCTCAGGTACCTTTGAAATTGTTCTCCTTCACATTAAACCTCTACCCTCTAGTTTTTCCTCATACCCTGGGAAAAGACCTTGGCTGTTCATCCTGTCCATGCCCCTCATGATTTTATAAACCTTGATAAAGTCACTCCTCAGCCTCCTGCGTTCCATGGGAAAAGGCCCCATCTTAGGCAGCCCCTCCCTATAGCTCACCCCTTCAATCCTGGCAACATCTTTGTAACTCTTCTGAACCCATTCAAGTTTAATGATAGCTTTCCTATAGCAGGCAGACCAGAATTTAATGCAGTATTTCAAAAGTGGCCTCACCAATATTCTGTACAGCTGCAACATGACATCCCAACTCCTACACTCAGTGCATTGACCAATGAAGGTAAACATGCTAAATGCATTCTTCAGCACCCTCTCTACCTGTGACTCCACTTTTAAGGAACTATGCACCTGCAGCCCTAGGTCTCTTTGTTCAGCAATACTCCGCAGGACCCTACCATTAAGTGTATAAGTCCTGCTCTGGTTTGCCTTACCAAATACACCACTTCACATTTATCTAAATTAAATTCCATCTGCCACTCCTTGGCCTATTGGTCCATCTGACCAAAATCGCATTGTACTCTGAGATAACCTTCTTCAGTATCCACTACGCCACCAATTGTGGTGTCACCTGCAATCTTACTAATCATAACTCATATGTTCACTTCCAAATCATTTATATAAAGGACAAAAAGTAGTGCACCCAGCACCGATCCTTGCGGTACACCGCTAGACAGAGGCCTCCAGTCCGAAATACAACCCTCTACCACCACTCTCTGTCTCCGACATTCAAGCCAATTTTGTAACCAACTGGCAAGCTCCCCCTGTATTCCATTTGATCTAACCTTGCTAACCAGTCTACCATGCAAAACCTTGTTGAATGCCTTGCTGCAGTCCATGTAGACAATGTCTATTGCTCTGCCTTCATCAATCCACTTTATCATCTCTTCAAAAATCTCAATCAGGTTAGTGAGACATGTTTTCCCACACACGCAGCCATATTGACCATTCCTAAACAGTTCTTGCCTTTCCAAAGCATGTAAATCCTGTTCCTCAGAATTCCCTCCACCATTAACATTTCTAGTTAATTACAGATGGCGAGTCTGTGCTTTGGGATTTTACTTACACCTTGCAATATATATATATATTCTGTTTACTCTGAAATGTCCCTTTAAAAGTCTGCCACTTCATTTTTATTGACCTATCCTTTAATCTAATTTGTCACTTCATTTTTGCCAGCTTTGCTTTTAAGCCCCCAATAATTCGCCTTATTTAAATTTAAACGGATAGTCTCAGGTCCGCTTCTGTCTACCTCAAGCTGAATGCCAAATTCAATGGTATTATGGTCACTGCTACCCAGAGACCCTTTCACTAGAAAATCATTTATTAACCCTATCTCAAATAAATGCTTGGTGGTACAGAGGTTAAACATTGCTAGAAGGAAACAAGATGTTTGTCTTGCAGTCTTCAGAACTAGGATTCAGAAAGCAGATTTGAAAAAGAAACACCATTTTATACAACACGAGGAGAGGGTACTAATTAGTTGGGTCATCATTGGGTTGGTGATGCAGAAAAACCAATTAACCTCAATCTTAATTCTCAGCACAGGTAGGTATTAATCAGTGCATTACAATGGGGATGGGTCACCATAATTTTGACAAGCACTTTAGGCAAATGAAAAGTAGGTACCAGCAACAAGTTTTCATGATCTGTATTACTCATAAAAGAGCATAGCTCATCCAAAGTTCTAATCATAACTACACGTCATCCAATGTTTCAGGAAACATTTTCTTATTTTTTTGTGATAACCAAAGTCAGAATGATTCTAATCTGAATTCCAGTAACACGAAATGCATTTTCAGAAGAACTTATCATTTCCTTCAAGTATTTTAAATAGACCCACAACAAGCCTGAACCTAACTCTAGTTTCTCTCTCCTCATTAGTCGAGAATATTAACTATATTGAATATTCATGCAAATGTTTATATTTCAAAGACCTGTATTGTGATGATGAACATTGATTGCCAGTTGTTTACCATGTCCTTCTAGTGAGTTAATGAAACTATTTCCAGAAAAGTTGTCTGGTGCAGTATTCAGTGCTGTGTAACCAGCAACTATCCCAGTTTTTGAGCCACCATTTAAGTAAGGCAACACATACAGTCTGTAAGAACAAGGTGGTGCTGTCAGCATCAAACCTTATACCATGCTTCTTCGTCAGGGAGTCCCTCTCCCACTGCAACTCCCAGGTCATTTCCTCTGCCTTGAAGCTCTTCAACCATGTCGTGAAACAAACTCGCTATGCTACTTTCTCCCCACCCCCACCCTCCTCTAGCTTATCTCTCCACGCTCCAGGCTCACTGCCTTTATTCCTGATGAAGGGCTTTTGCCCGAAACGTCTATTTCGAAGCTCCTTGCATTCTGCCTGAACTGCTGTGCTCTTCCAGCACCACTAATCCAGAAGCTCGTACTTATAAGCCAACAGGAAGAGCTGCAAATGGATGAATGTTCAAATGAAGAAACATACACAGCAAATAAATAAGCAGTCTTGCAAATAAACAAGGCAAAGGAGAATGTTTCCAAATGTAATTTACGATCTCAGCAACTTTCATTTATATAAAGCTTTTGGTGCCAAGAATCGTTTCAAGACACCTTTCACAGGCACATTGAAGAAAGATGAGTGCTGAACCAAGAAAGAGTTACTTCAGTCAAAACCATGGCTTGAGTGCAATGATCAGCAATAGGACTCATTGTCTCAGAGTCATGGAGTCATAGAGTCTACAGCATGGTGACAGGCCCTTTGGCTCAAACTGGTCCATGCTGACCAAAATGTTCATCTACACTAATCTCATTTCCTGCACTTGGCCCATATCCTTCTAAACCTTTCCTATCCATGTATTAGTCCAAATGTCTTTTAAATGTTGTTAATGTACTCACCTCAACCCACTTCCACTGGCAACTCATTCCATATGAGTATCACCCTCTGTGTAAAAACATTGCCCCTCAGGTTCCCTTTTATTCTTTACCCTCTAACCTTAACCTGATGTCCTTTATTCTCCAGCCCTGGGAAAAACATTGACTGCTTTCACCCTATCTATATCTCTGATAATCTTATACACATCTGTAAGATTTTCCCCCCTCAGTCTCCTAAGCGCTAAAGAAAAGTCCTAGCTTGTCCAACTCCTATAACTCAGATCATTGAGTCCTGGCAACATCCCTGTAAATTTCTTCTGCACCTTTTCCAGTTTAATAACATCTTTCCAATAATAAAGTGACCAAAACTGAACACAGTACTCCAAGTGCAACCTCACAATTGCAGCATAACTTTCCAACTTCTTTATGCAATGCCCTGACTGATGAAAGCCAGTGTGCCAAAAACCTTTTTCATTGCTCTGTCTACCTGTGACTCTACTTTCAGAGAACCGTGCTCCTGAAGTCCAAAGTCCCTCTATTCCACTACACTCCTTAAGACCCTACCATTCAACATGAAACTCCTACCTTGATTTGACTTTCCAAAATGCAAGACCTCTCACTTATCTATATTACTCCATTTGCCATTTCTCAGTCTCCCAGCTAATCAAGATCCTGCTGCAATTTCTGATAACCTTCCTCACTGTCCACAATACCTCCTATTTTAGTGTCATCTGCAAACTTACTAATCATGCCTTGTATATTCTCATCCAAATCATTGATATAGATAACAAATAGCAATGGGCCTAGCACTGACCCCTGAGGCCTCCAGTCTGACAAGCATCTTTCCTCTATTACCCTCTGCTTCCTACTATCAAGCCAACTGGATATCCATTTTGCCAGTTCCCCTGAATTCCAAGCGATCTAACCTTCCAGAGCTGCCTACCACATGGAACCTTACCAAAGGCCTTACTGAAATCCAAATACACTACGTCTACTGCTCTGCCCTCATTAACCTTCCTGGTCACTTCATCAAAGAACTAACAAATTTGAGGCAAGATCTCCCATGCACAAAACCATGCTGACTATTCCTAATCAAACCTTGTCTTTCCAAATGTATCTTATCTCTCAGAATTTTCTCAAGTAACATACCAATCACAAATGTTAGGTTTACTGATCTATAGTTCCCAGGTTTTTCTTTGCAGGGTAGGTCTGGATTGTAACGTAACAGATATTGATGCTAGTTCCAATCCCAGATAATTGGAGAGGTTAGTGACTGGAAGAGCATTTGGCTGTAAAACCACCTACCAAATCCAATTTTTGAGATGAATGAAAATGAGGAAATGTGAGTGACTTGTTTTCTAACAACACCAAGTAACATGGACAAAAGCAAAAAAGAGAGAGGAGAGGTGTAGATTTTGCTCACATGTTTATCAATGGCCAGGTCCAACCTCTTGAATGGGTATAAAAGAATCTGTGCCTTTCTCCAAATCACCAAATAGTTCTCTGAACAACATCAACTGTTAGATCATCTCTAAAATATTTATTTCACAAATGTTTGTACTGTTCCCAACATTACAATAGACAATAGGTGCAGGAGTAGGCCATTCTGCCCTTCGAGCCAGCACCACCATTCATTATAATCATGGCTGATCATCCTCAATCAGTATCCTGTTCCTGCCTTATCCCCATAACCCTAGATTCCACTATCCTTAAGAGCTCTATCTAACTCTTTCTTGAAAGTATCCAGACACTTGGCCTCCACAGCCTTCTGGGGCAGAGCATTCCATACACCCACCACTCTCTGGGTGAAGAAGTTTCTCCTCAACTCTAAGTGGCCTACCCCTTATTTTTAAAGTGTGTCCTCTGGTTCGGGTCTCACCCATCAGCGGAAACATGCTTCCTGCCTCCAGAGTGTCCAATCCTTTAATAATCTTATACGTCTCAATCAGATCACCTCTCAGCCTTCTAAACTCAAGCATATACAAGCCCAGTCGCTCCAATCTTTCAGCGTAAGATAGGCCCGCCATTCTGGGAATTGACCTTGTGAACACACGCTGCACTCCCTCAATAGCCAGAATGTCTTTCCGCAAATTTGGAGACCAAAACTGCACACAATATTCCAAGTGCGGTCTCACCAGTGCCCTGTACAGTTGCAGAAGGACCTCTTTGCTTCTATACTCAATTCCTCTTGTTATGAAGAATTGAAGGTTCACTGCAAAATTACTTACCCAGTTTGGGATATTCTGAAATTATGAGATGTGCGATGTGACATAAATATAAGTTGTTTAGTTGGTATGAGCTCAGCCAGTGAATATCAGCAGGCCATTTGTTCATAGGTGGTACTAGATTATGTGTACATAAGTTGGGTCAACTATCAGAGAGCAATTAAATGGGATAATTTCAGCTGCACAGTCCTCCTTTATGCACAGTCGCAGAAGATGGTCAAACACAGTAGCTAACATTAGCAAACAAGATCAATGTAGAGACCTTTTTATACTGTATGCTCAGAATGTGGCACATTCTAGTACTTCATCATTGCCAGTTAAATGACAAAAACTACTGAGTTTTTTTTAAATGAAATTAATATCTGCCTTTATGCTGAATGGAAATTCTTAAATATATCAAACTAATGACCACAAAAGGTAATAGCTGTAGTATGTATGTATACATGTGACCTTCATTTCTATTAAATTAAAGCTAAGGTTTTTTATTACAAGTTATTCAGAACTGAGGTGTGGGTGTACAAAATGGGTCAAGTTCTCACGAGATAAATGATATCAACATACCAAAATAGTTTTCTTGTGAACTTTTTATTGGTTTCAAAATTACAATATTTTATTCAAAGGAAAGTAACTTGATTCAAGCTCATACCTTCTTTGATAATTATTTCTTGCACAAAATGTTTTTTTATTTTGCAAGATCATAATCCATTTAAACAGGAAATAGATGAAACATCAAAAGTTTCCGTGACTTTTTCAACACTGTTTTCTTGTAAGAGTTTTTTCATATTTATATTTTTCACATTTTGAAATAATTACCCCTGTTGAAGAACTTTTATGAAAATAGTTTAAAATATATCTGACATACTATTTGTATCTTTTAAACAGCAAGAATATACTCGTAGCAATGTAAGCACCGATTGCCAATCATTATTTTTTGCTTTTGAAAAAAAGCACAGCGTTAGGTCGTTTGCATGTGAAGGAAGTATATTGTCAAATGTCAGCAGGAGCCAAAGGGCCACAATATTCAACCCCTAATGGGGGTTTCCCAATGAGTCATGTGATTTATTTCATACTAAAATGGAAAAAACAGGACTCTGCTTAGTATCAGTTTAGGTGCTCATGCAGCACCTTCTCATGCCAAAATCTGTGTGGAATTGGAGTTCTTTGTTGAGAAAACAAGCAAATAGGAAGATTCACCAGAGAAATACAGCTCAGGAAGGAATATAATACAATCAGGGACGAAAAGGCTCCTTAATGTAGAACAAGGTAATACAAATGGACTATTTTCTTTTCAACATTATTGCATTTTTTGTCACAGAATTTAGGATAACTATATTATCACTAAAACTAAAGAAGATGAAACGAGTAAAATGTCTAGTTTTAACTTTATATTAAAAAATTCTTCAGAAGAAGCTACTCACGCTTGGTGAAAAATCCATTACTATATTATAAATGCTTCACTTGGCATAAAGTAAAACAAGAAAACCTATTTCCAATGAACGGTGATTTGTAACTGTTCAGCATAACTTTAAGATTATCAACAAAGGGCAAGGATGGGAGAATATCTTTGTTCACACTTAAGATTTGGAGCATATAATTTCCCACCAGAAACAATGGTGGAAGCAGAACCTCAAGCAACTTTTAAGAGAAGTGGACAAGTATTTCAAACTGGAAGAAAAGGGTAAAAGGTGTGGATGAAGGAGTGAAAATGAGACTAATGTCAGATGGCTCAGATATCTGGAACAGTGTTGGTTACCTGATTGTCAGGTGTATCACAACCAAATTCTGTGCATTTGAGCAATTACCCTGCTCAGTTAGATACTCCAACATCAGGGCAGCACTCGTGTAACTCCAATCTAAATATCAGCTAGCCTCATGTTCTATCTGGGTGAGATTGGAAATTCAGTCTAAGTATAATGGCAAAGTGTGACCAGTCACCAGTGCATTTATAACAATTTATAGCGATTTATAATTGATTTGTACAGTATAGAGCTTTTACAGTCTGCAGTCAGAGGAACAGTATGACCCAATTTTGCTTAGATTCAGTGTTGTAATATGCTGTCATTACAAGAGATCCCAGATTTCCAATATCCTGTTGCGTGAAGAAGATTTTCCAATTTCACTCTTGATAAGTCTGAGTTCCAAAATTTAGATTATGCCTCCTAGTTCTAACCTCCCTAGCTAGCACGAGAAGTAGTTTCTCACTGTCTATTCTGTCTTACAATTGGGAAATACAATCCTTATTCTGTCTCACAATTAGGAAATACAATCCTCATTAATGCACTGGCTGATTATAATTTATTCCTTGAAGTCCAGGGATCATCCTAGTAAAGTTATGCTGCATCTCCTCAAAGCCAATATTTATTTCCTAAGGTGTAAGGCCCAGAGTTGCTTATAATACTCCAGATTTGGTCTGAGCAGGGCTTTGTATAGCTGAGCAATGACTTCTAACCACTTGCATTTGTGTTGTTGAAAGTGTGTTGAGATATTTTTGAAAGTTCTGTTCTCAAGGATGGTGTAATACATTAAAATCCTAGAAACATAGAATGGTTGCTAAACAGAAGGAAGCCATTTGGCCTGTTGAGTCTGTGTAACAAGTCTCTATATGTGCACATCAGCCAGATCCAATCCAACCAGATTGTTACAATGCCTCCGGAGACCATTCAGTCAACTGTGTCTGCATTGGCTTTATGAATGAGCATTTTACTTCATGCCTTCCTGTCTTTTGTCTTCTCCCTGCAACCCTGCACATTGGTCCTTTCCAAATAATAGTCTAAATGTCTTTTAAATGCCTTGATTGAACGCCTCCACCACATTCTCTCAGTAAACTTCAAACACCAACTACTTTCATGGAGTATAGAACAGTTTAGCACAGGAAAAAAGCTCTTCAGCCTACCATGTCTGCACCAACAAAGATGCCATTCTAAACAAATCACTCTATTCCCTGATTGTTCATGTGTCTGTCTAATTGCCTCTTAAATGTTGCTGTCATATGTGCTTTCACTAACTCCCCTACACACGTTTCAGGCACCTATCTCCCTCTGCGTAAAAATCTACCTTTGGCACATCCCCCCTCTCACCTTAAACCTATGCCCTCTAGTATTAGATATTTCCACTTTGAGAACATACTCCTAATATCTAACCTATCCGTGCTACTCATAATTTTATATATGTCTGTCAGTTCACGCCTCAGCCTCTGACACTAGTGAAAACAATCAAAATATGAATAACCTCTTCTTGTAGCTAATACTCTCCAATCCAGGTAACCTTCTGGTAAACCCATTTTACACCCTCCCCAAAGCTTCCACAACCTTCTTTTATTGTGGTAGCTGGGACTGCACGTAACACTTCAAATGTGGCTTGGCCAAAGTCTTATGCAGTTGCAACATGACTTGCCAACTTCCATACCAATAACATCAGAAAATTGCAGCATCAACATCTCACTCTTTGTTATAGAGTCAGAAAGTTATAGAGATGTAAACAGACCCTTCAGTCCAACTCATCGATGCTGACCAGATATCCTAAATTAATCTAGTCCCAATTGCCAGCACTTGGCCCATATCCCTCTAAGCCTTTCCTGTTCATATACCATCCAGATGCCTTTTAAATGTTGTAATTGTACCAGCCTCCACCACTTCCTCTGGCAGCTCATTCTATACATGCACCACCCTCTGCGTGAAAAAGTTGCCCCTTAGGTCCCTTTTAAATTTTTCCCCTCTCACCCTGAACCTATGCCCTCAAGTTCTGGACTCCCCCATCCCAGGGAAAAGACCTTGTCTATTTACCCCATCCATGCCCCTTATGATTTTATAAACCTCTATATGATCACCCCTCAGCTTCCAATACTCCAGGGAAAACACCCCAAGCTTATTCAGCCCATCCTAATAACTCAAACCCTCTAACCCTGTCAACACCCTTATAAATATTTTCTGAACCCTTTCAAGTTCCACAACATCCTTTCAATAGGAGGGAGACCAGAATTGCTTGCAATATTCCAAAAGTAGTCTAACCAATGACCTGTACAGCCACAATGTGACTTCCCGACTCCTATATGCAATGCATTGTCCAATAGAGGCAAGCATGCCAAACGCCTTCACCAGCCTATCTACCTGTAAATCCATTTTTAAGGGACTATGAGCCTACCCTCCAAGGTCTCTTTGTTCAGCAACACTCCCTAGGACCTTACCATTAAGTATATAAGTCCTGCCCCGATTTGTCTTTGCAAAATGAGCACCTCACACTTATCTAAATTAAACTGCATCTAACACTCCTTGACCCCTTGGCCTATCTGATAAGATCAGGTTGTACTCTAAGGGAACCATCTTAGCTATCTACTACACCTCCACTTTTGGTGTCTTCTGCAAATTAACTAACTGTATCTCCTATGTTCACATCTAAATCATTTATATAAATTGCAAAAAGCAGTGGACTCTGTTCATTTCCTCTGAAAATAATTATCATCTTAAACTTTCCTTCAAAAGAGCAGAGAAAAATTACATTTAGAGTTTCTAAAGGTTGAATAATAAAGCCCACATAAAAAGAAAGAGCATTGGCTTCAATGTAATTGAAGTAATTAGTGAACTAAAGACTGATCATCGCTGTGCAGATAACAGCAAGGTATCAATAAACAAAGGAAAAGGACTGTGAAACAAATCCATTTGCGATTTTTGGGCTGATGACACAAGACTGTGTGTTCCTCTGAGAATTGTTATTTTCCCCCTCTACTCACGGTATTTATGTTTTCTTTTGTGTGTGTTTTGAGTGATGTTTAAGTTACCTAAATTAAAAATCCTGTCCTTGCCCTGTTCTTGTTTAAGTTTTACAGTTATAGATTAGTAATTCATCTGAAATACATTGTGCCATTGGTTAAAAACAGGTTGATAACAATAAATAGTTATGTTTCCATTAATGGAAAAAAAAGACTGGTGAGCACATTCTTTTAACCTGAATTAGATAGTTAAGTATAATTGGGCAATTTGGTGGTTTACTCAAATTTTCACACTTGTGATGGCTCAGGGAAATATATATTTTGATTTACAATACAATATCCCTAGTGAGTCATGACACTGCAAATTAGTTAAATGAAGAGAGTGCAGAACTCTGACCTACAGAGGAATCTGGGTGTCCTGGTGCATGAATCATGTGAAGTTAATATCCAGGTGCAGCAGGTGATTTGTAAAGCAAATAAAATGTTGTTGTTTATCACCAACGGAAAGGAATGTAAAAGTCAGGGTATTTTGCTAAGTTATTCAGGGTTTTGGTAAGACTACAGTTTTGGTTTTCTTATTTAAGCAATAGTATAAATGCAATGGAAGCAGTTTAGAGAAAAATAGTTGATACCTAGAATGAGAGGTCATCTTGTGAATAAAGGTTGTTCAGGTTGGACTTCTATCCATTGGAGTTTAGAAAAATTAGAGGTGATATTTTTGATACTTAAGATCCTGAGAGGACTTGACAGTATAGATGTTGAGAAGATGTTTCCCTTTATGGGAGAGACTAGAATGAGGACCACCTTTTAAAATAAAGGGTCTTCTATTTAAGATGGAGGTGTGGAAAATTTCTTTCCTTCAAAGCAACGTCAGTCTTTGCAACTGTCTTTCCAAAGAACAGAAGTAGAATCATCGACTATTTTTAAGGCAGACATGGACAAATTCTTGACTAACAAGGAATGAAAAAATGATTGTGGTAGACAGGAATATAGAGTTAAGGTACCAACCAGATCAACCATGATCTCACCGAATAGGGAAACAGGTTAGAGTGGCCAAATAATCTACTCCTATTCCTAATCCATATGTTTGAATGCACATAAGCATTTACAGAATGACCCAGAAAAGTATGGAGAAATGGCTGTACATGATTTTACTAACTTAGAGCAATCAATTAATGGACCCAATGAGTTTGATGAAAATCTAGATTTTGAAGGCACAAGTGCAACTTTTCCATGTTTTTGGCTATTGCAATTATAGGTAGGTAATCATAGTAAAACAAGAGACTAGCAAATCTCAAGAGTTTAGCAACTGTTATAAAGTCTTAGGCATGTACAGCATGGAAACAGACCCTTCGCTCCAACTTGTCCATGCCGACCAGATATTCCAACCCAATCTAGTCCCATCTGCCAGCACCCAGCCCATATTCCTATTCATATACCCATCCAAGTATATTTTAAATGTTGCAATTGTAACAACTTCCACCACTTCCTCTGGCAGCTCATTCCATACACAAACCACCCTCTGCATGAAAACGTTGCCCCTTAGGTCTCTTTTATATCTTTCCCCTCTCACCCTAAACCTATGCCCTCTAGTTCTGGACTCCCCCACCCCAATGAAATTACATTGTCTATTTATCCTATCCATACCCCTCATGATTTTGTAAACCTCTATAAGATCACCCCTCAGCCTCCGACGCTCCAGGGAAAATAGCCCCAACCTGTTCAGCCTCTCCCTGTAGCTCAAATCCTCCAACCCTGGCAACATCCTTGTAAATCTTTTCTGAACCCTTTCAAGTTTCACAACATCTTTCCAATAGGAAGGGGACCAGAATTGCACGCAATATTCCAACAGTGGCCTAACCAATGTCCTGTACAGACGCAATGTGACCTCCCAACTCCTGTACTCAATACTCTGACCAATAAAGGAAAGTATACCAAACGCCTTCTTCACTACCACATCCACCTGTGACTCCACTTTCAAGGAGCTATGAACCTGCACTCCAAGGTCTCTCTGTTCAGCAACATTCCTGAGGACCTTACCATTAAGTGTATAAGTCCTGCTAAGATTTGCTTTTCCAAAATGCAGCACCTCGCATTTATCTGAATTAAGCTCCATCTTCCACTTTTCAGTCAAGTGGCCCATCTGATCAAGATCCCATTGTAATCCGAGGTAACCTTCTTCGCTGTCCACTACACCTCCAATTTTAGTGTCATCTGCAAACTTACTTACTATACCTCTTATGCTCAAGTCATTTATATAAATGACAAAAAGAAGTGGACCCAGCACCAATCCTTGCAGCACTCCACTGGTGTCGGAGGATCATGACCTATAGTATCCCTCATTCAAAATCCAATCCAATTAAAATCCAATTATCTCCACATAACTAAGAGGGACCACAACAGACTGGACCTTTACCATCTAATAGCTGTTTACAATTAGCAGCTCCTACAATCTTTTCATCCCTAGTGCGGAACACCTTATCTTTAGAGCTTGCACTCATATCTTTCTGGGGTCATGCTATTTAATTGGCTATTTGGGTCCCATTTGCACTGTGAAGAGAACACATTGCAAGGAACATTATGAGTACGTAAGAAACCAATTTATGCATTTTCACAACACTATTTATACTTGTGGATAATTTGATGTAACTTGTACAAATAATTGGTTTCAAATCAAGCTGCACCAAAGCCATTCAAATTATCTTATAATATAAATAAATAACTGTTTTACATGTTCTCATGAATCTATTCTGTACTTTCTCCATTGCCTTCACTTCCCTCCTAAAATGTAGTCTAAATAATAGTGTCACAACCTCTGTGCATCATTGACTTCAGCACGAATTTCACATTCTGCTCTCCAACCGTGCAAAAGTTTTGCCTTTAAAATTTAAAAATAGGTAGGGTTGAGCTAAGGTTATTTAATACATGAAAATTCTTCCCTGAATATTTATGTTTTCCATCATCTTCTATGAATTCATTTGTTAAATCCCTATGAACATTTCTCTATCCTGCATTATCTTTATAAACTGTTCCTTCATGTCCATGTATATCACGTCTTGCTGCTTATAATTGTATTCACTCCATACTAATAACTAATAATGTATAACTATAACTCATAACTATCTTCAAAGTCATTCGAATTTTTTCAAGTCTCTGTTAAGGCCTTCCAAATTGCTTGCACATTGGCTTTTCACAGTTACAAACCTGTTCCTACTATCTCTTTTACACATTTTTGAAATTGTGATCTCCTCTTATTTCACCTCTATTTAACAGGTGATTAAGAAGGCAATGAAATGTTATCATTTATCACAAGGGGAATGGAATATAAAATAAGAGATGCAATGGCAAATTGAGTTCTGAGCAAAAAAAGTGAGATTTGTCTCAATTGTTGAGGAATTATCAAAAATAAACTTAAGTGCATTATTATTCAATTTTTATTGTAAAATATTGGTTCTTAGCACCACACTATAGGAAGGATATGAAGACATTAGAAAGGGTACAGAATTGATTCATCAGAATGGTTTCAGGAATGAAGAACAATGATTATGTTGACAGATTGGAGTAACTGTGATAGTTATTTTTGGAGAAGCAAAGATTAAGAGATTTGATAAGAATATTCAAAATTGTGAGGGGTCTGGACAGCACAGGCAGAGGGAAACTGCTCCTATTGATCAAAAAATGGAGAGCACAGATTTAAAGTGATTGGTAAAAGAAGCAATGGCAGAGTGAAAAATATTTTCGTGCAGCAAATCTTTAAGATCTGGATTGCACTGTCTGAGAGTGTGTGAAGGCTGATTCAATCATGGCTTTCAAAAGAGAATCTAAAGACAAAAACTGCAGAGCTTTTGGATTAAGACGGGAGAGTGGCACAAAATAAGATACTCTTACAGAGGACTGACAAAGACACGATGAGCCAAGTGGGTTATTTGTACTAGAAGCATACTAATGTTTTGAGAATTGAGGAAGGTTAATGATTAACAGTTATGAGAATGTTGTGATTTTCATTACTACCAATAGCAATAAGCTACTTTTTTTCCCAAAACAATGAATTCCAGCAACTTCACCAATTGATCATAAATCAAACAGAAAACTAATGTGATTTGTAAAAACAGATGTAATCATCTGATTGGTCTTTTCTAATTCCAGGAAAAGTACAGTCTGCAGCAGTCTGTTCAAATACAAAAGTACTGATCAACATTTGCATTTGCAAATGTTTGTTTATTGAATAATACTTAATCTTCATTATGAATAGATTCACAGCAAGTTAATTATAATACAAACCGTAAACCTGAATAATTTTCAAAAATGCAATGAATTTCCAACTTGATATCTCATTTAATGCTTGGATAGCATACTTTGAACTCTCCAATATTACTCAATATCTCTACTAGATTGTCACCTCCAGGGCTGAATTCTGTGCATTCATGACCTTAAATGATTTTTTTGAATGCCATCCTTGCAAACTTTCATGTCTCCTTCTTCAAGCATTAACTGATCCCAACATTCTGCAACTTCCATAGTTGTTCTAGTAAAGAAGATACACATATCTGTACTTAATACACCATTAATTCCTTTGAAGTTCAGAGCAAACATTATAATACTTTGACATTTCACATCAGCAGAAACATTCTTGAAATATTTGTAAAATTACATAATATTATAACAAAGAAGCATGCAGGGGATGATACTGAAATGATAAATGCACAGTGGGGCAGATTTTAAATTTTGGTGGAGACTTCCAACATCCTGCCCATTCTGGATTTTGTATGGTTTAGCCACTGAGCTGACCTGGCAGTAAACAGATCCTCTATTTCTCGGTTATTTGTAATTACCTCAAAATAACCTACAAACAAAATAACTTACAAAGTTATATTAAAGGTTCATTTTTATAAAGTCAAAAAGAGCAGAAAATGTGGCCTGTGGGTGAATGAAGTAGGCTATATGTGAAATTTTGGTTTCCAGAAGTGAATTGAGATGCCCTGAGATAAGGTTAGCTGAATTTTAACTGTGTATCAGGCCTCACTCACAAGGTTCCTGTATGTGCATCCCATGAATGCCCATTCGTGTAAAATATTTTTAATTACCTCCTACCTTCAACATTGAATCAGTGGTGTAGACAATCTTATGGTACCTGGTTCTGACATTTTTTTTAAAAATGGTGTGCAATAAATTGTTTTGCATGGTTGTATCTGAGTTCAGCTGTTTTCCTGATTGAACTCTGTGGCACAAGGGAGTGGACTCTTGCATGGATACCCCGTACTGCTAAAGGTGAGTCTGTACTGAAGGACATTATAGAGTGGAGTCGACGAGGGTAATAGTGGACGAGGGAGTCTATGGGTGGGTTTGGAACAAAGGGTGGGGCTGAAGGATTGAGGAGGAGTGGAAGAGATATAGAATGGACTCTTGCATAGATACTCTGTACTGCCAAAGGTGAGTCTGCAATCAAAGACATTGTGGAGTGGAGTCGAGGAGGGTAATAGTGGACGGGGGAGTCTATGGGTGGGGTTGGAAGGATTAAGGAGGAGTGGAAGAGGTAAGGGTTTGCCATTCTGGGTGTGTTGGGAATAATGAATCAATCATGGCAAAAGGAAAAGATGCCACAGGTGGGTCCATCTCAAGGTCAAAGTTCATGCAATGCTTTGAATTTGCCTACATTTTAATTAACCCTGCTGAGAGTGATGTCAAACAATGTTCTTTATAATACTGATAAGCCTACAGTTTCAACCATATCCCAGAATGGCAGGTACAACGCTGGACATTAACATGAACATAAACAGTGAACACAAAAACCTAACATCATTTCATCCATAATAACAAAATACTGTTAACTCTACTGTAGTCATAAATGCATGCCAACCATGAAGTTTGCCAGTACACTTAGTTCTATTTCTAAGCCAGTCTCAGCAAATAACTTTATTCATGTGTGCATCAATGTAATGTGAAATATTTGAAAGTGAAATTTAAATTTGAAAAACACCCCATGCAACCTCTCTACACTCAATCGTTTTTATGCTAATTGAATTGTCATTGAGCAGGAGGTTTTGGTGAAGAGTCTTGCTGTTTGACCAGGAGGTACTTCAGTGATGGTGTCAGCTGATGGTGGTTTCACTACTGAAAAGCTTCTGTCATGTGATTGCATGACGCTCCTAAATATGTCACCAGATGTTTACATTTGAATTAGAATTGTCTGGGAATCAGAATAGTAAGCAAGAAATCAACAGGGGTACCAACTTCCTGTCTCATTATCAGGAATGGCATGTCACATATTTCTTCTCATCCTGCTTCTCATAAGAACCCTGTCCCTTCCTCCTGAGTTTTCCATCTCTAATAACTCAACTTCCGACACCAGAGGTTCTGTACTGTCTTCCTTTCTCTTCCGTCAAAGTTTCCTCTCCACAGTTGTCAACAGAACTGTTCCTGTTCCATTTATCAAGTCTTTGCTGTTGTCTCATTCCCCTATTCTTACAAAATCTGGGTTATTTTGCTTTTAATCCATCACTCACAATATGATCCCATGGAAAAACACATTTTCCTTTCCTTTCTCTTTTCCAGAAGGAATGGTTCCTTTTTGATATCTTTGTTTACTCTTATAGTGTCCAGCTGGTTTTCTCTGATACTTTTGCTAGCAATCATAGGAGGTGCAATACCAATCCATTGTCTCCCGGCACATAACTGTTCAAGGTCCCAGGTAGCTATTTGATTCAGTTGTTCAAGTGTACTTCAGAAAAATAACGTGGATTTGTTGACATCTGTACTGTCAGCTCACAATAACTAGGTAAGTCATAGTAAATAACTGCTGCCTTAATAATTACAATCAAAATAGCACGAGCAAATATCCCAGTTTGTGATATATGCTCAGTTGAAACTTTTCTTGTATTACTCTATTACTGAAGTCTGTTGTTTTAAAAAAAATCTCTTCACAGGAAAAGTTCCTGAATTCACAATGGGCCTAACCAATATCATATGGACAGTAGCTAGTATAACTGCCATGATGTTATGTGTCAGATCTAATGGTGAGTTTACCATGCATTGTACATTCATTTAAAGAATATTTTTAAAAAGGTTATTAAGAAATAATGAATTTACAGAAAACATTACAACTAATGAGTACTTGTAGGTTTCGTTGCTGCTTAATATAGGGAAAGAATAATACAAATTTGGCATACAAAGATTCCACAAATAATTAGAACAAGTAGCCAAATTGCCTATTTCAGTAACATTAGCCAAAATACTTTGCACAGTCATCTCATCTCTAATGTATTTCTGCAGGAGTTCCTCAGTGTAGTGTCTTAGGCCCAACCATCTTCCAACAGCTTCATCAATGACCTTCCCAAATGCAGAAGGTCAAAAATGGGAATATTAATTGATGATTACACAATGTTCAGCATCATTTATGACTCCTCAAATTCTGAAGGACTCCATGTCCAAATGCAGCAAAACCTGGACATTATCCAGGCTTGAGGTGAAAAGAAACAAATAACATTTACACTATACAATTGTCAGACAATGAGCATTTCCAATAACGGTCAATCTAACCACCTCTCAACATTCAATAGTGTTAACCATCACTAATTACCCCGCTATCAACCATTTTGGGATTACCAGAAACTGAACTTGACGAGCCATATAAATACAGGTTACAAGCTAGAAATGCTGCAGCAACTAAGTCACTCCTGACTCCCCAAAGCATCTCCACCATCAAAAAGGCACAAGTCAGCAACCTAATGGAATACTCCCCATTGGCCTGGATGAGTACAGCTCCAGTAGTACTCAAGAAGTCTGACACCATTTAGAATAAAGCAGTCCACCTAATTAGCACCACATCCACAAGCATCCACTCCCTCCACCAAATTGCACTGTAAAAATTCGCCAAATCTCCTTAGACAGTACTTTCCAAATTCTCAAGCACTACCATCTAAAAGAACAAGGCAACAGATACATGGGAACATCATCACCTGAAGGTTGCCCTCACTTTTCTGTCTTAAAAATATATCGCTTTTCCTTCAGTGTTGTTGAGTTATCCAGCAATTCAAGAACTCACCACCAACTGCTCAAGGACAACCAGGGACAAGCAAAAAATGCTGGCCAAGCCAGCAAAGCCCATATCCCACAAGGAAATCTATTGCATCCAACAGTTTAGCAATTCATCTGAAAGGTAATACCAGAAACTGTGGTTCCAGTGAGTGTAATTCCAGAAACCAGAAACTGTTGCACATTTGTAACTAAACTGGATTACATGTTCAAATCATTGTAAGTGGGGCTTGAACCCTCAACTTCCTGACACAAAGTAAGATGTGCTGCCACTGAGTCAAAACTGACACCTATAGTTGCTTATTGATCGGTGATGTGAAATATTTGAGAGAAAGAAATCCTATCCCTTCATCCAGCATATGTTGGACTGTATGTCAAGTTGGACAGCAAAGGCTATTGATACAAAGTGCCAGCACAACAGTGGAAAACTGCAGCCTCAGCAACTTAAGACAAAAAAAGGGAAGCTGAACATATGTATGTCCTTCACTGTTCACTCACTGAAGTGGCATCTTGTAAGGGCCTTGGCCTGGTAAAATCTCTTGCTGTGATATATCAAGTTCCTAACCCAGCTCACAGAACAATAGAGATAAGATTAGAATCACAACAAACCTCTCAGTAGCATTGCATGGAACTGCAAATGACTGCCAGGAGGTGGGTAGTTGTGCAATAGATGGTAAAAAATATAAGAAAAACCAAGCTGATGTTAAGTATAGAGTTTTTAAAGTAAAGCAATGCCATTGGTAAGAGGATTGATCAGTTTAATCTATTGGACAGAGATTTGACGTTGGACTGTTTGCACTTGTTTATGTTACACATATTTATTAGTGTATTGCCTGCAGTTGATGAAAGTATTTATTTACAGGTTGGTTAATAAACCACATCTAGTTCAGGAGCAACATTTTTTCTTTAATCAATAGCATGTGGGCAAATAAGATTAAATCACTCCACAATGATAACTACCTACGTGTGAAACTAGCCTGACAAATGATGAGATATATACTACAAATATATTTGAATATGTTGGTCAGTAGTTTTTCTCTTTGAGATTAGAAATTTAAAACTTGCACTGGTTCAGTAAAAAGCATTTGTTTCAACATTCAAATAAGTGTTTTTTTATGGAAGGGCAGAGCGATGCTCTTTTTAACATATATATCCTAATCATTTGATTGTTGTCCAGAAGAATCTCTGATTTCATTATCCTCCATTATGGTGCTTTGATAAGTTGAAAAAATCTGCAATCATAGAATCCCTACAATGTGGAAACAGGCCCAACAATTCTACACCAACTCTCTGAAGAGTAACCCACCAGTCCCATTACCTGACCCTATTACTTGCATTTACACCTG
Organism: Chiloscyllium plagiosum; assembly: GCF_037043375.1. NCBI lineage: Eukaryota > Metazoa > Chordata > Chondrichthyes > Orectolobiformes > Hemiscylliidae > Chiloscyllium > Chiloscyllium plagiosum. The sequence continues at coordinate 60,206,511 of NW_028270147.1, read as the reverse complement.
ACTAATGCACCTAACCTACACCTACACTATGGGCAATTTAGCATGGCCAATTCACCTAACCTGCACATCATTGGATTGTGGGAGGAAGCCAGAGCATCCAGAGGAAACCCACGCAGACGCAGGGGCAATATGCAAACTCCACACAGACAGTAACCCGAGGCTGAAATTGAACCCGGGTCCCTGGCACTGTGAGGCAGCAGTGCTAGCCACTGTGCCACCGCCTAACAGCGCAAGGGACACGGGTTCAATTCCAGCCTTGGGCAAGTGTAGAGTTCATACTTGGGTTTCCACCCACAGTCTGAGTAGATTGGCCATTCTAAATTGCACATGAATAGGATTATAGGGATTGGGTGCTTCTGGGTGGTGGGATGCTGTCTGAAAGGTTGGTGTGGAGTCAGTAGGTCAAATGGCCTTCTTCCATGTTTCATACCTGCATTGATCTTAACCTATCTAAAAAGTTAATTCAGAAACGTGAAAATCTATATGTTTTCAATTGTAATGTCTTTTACTTTCAGGTCTTTCTGTTATACAGTGTCCTGGTAAAGTCCTGGTAAAACCAGCTCTAGTTTTCCTGGTGGGATCAAACATTTCAGTCACCTGTGTATCTATAGAACAGAACTGCGACATCAATGAATTTGAATTATATAGAAACGAAAAGCAAATACAAATGGAGCGCTTTAATAAAACTGCTGCGCACCATTGGATGATCAATGTCACAACCCAAGACTCCACAATTTACTGCTACATTGATTGTGTAGATGGGGCGAAAGAGTTGGTCTGTGTAGCAAGTCTTCAACCTGGCTGTAAGTATTTATCCCAAAAAAATACCATGACCTCATATGATTCCATCATGATACACAAGACAACTCTTCTGTCTAAAGTGATGTCTTCAGTAGCACTACATAGATTGATGAAATTTAAGTCTTAGGACCCTGCCTAGAATATAATAATGTACTGTCTTATAGAAGCTAAGGAGGAAATGGGGATTCAATACATGTGAGAAAAATCACATGGTTGAACTCTGCCAAAGCAGTTCAAGTTCACCAGTGATCTTAGTCTTTAAACCAGATGAGTTATTAAATTCTGCATAGATTACAAAACTGTAAATACAATAACAAAACCAGATTTGTAGTCAATTCCTTGGTTAGAAAATTGAATTCATAGGATTGGCCATGCTTTATTTCTTTCTAAGATTGGAGGGCTAATGGAAGGAACCATTAACATTAATAGCTAAGGTTACAACAAATTGGTTATATCAATGATGAGTGATGCAGTTTGGATTTAAAAATGCCACACTACATTTCAAAGACTCATGGATCAAGTTGTAGACAACTTTGTAATTTAGAAAATGTTGTAATATACAGTATTACCGAGAAATAACTTCGAGTAATAGAGATGTACAGGATGGAAACAGACCCTTCAGTCCAACTCGTCCACGCCAACCAGAAATGCTAACCTAATCTAGTCCCATTTGCCAGCACTTGGCCCATATCTCTCTAAACCCTTCTTATTCATATACCCATCTAGATGCTGTAATTGTACCAGCCTCCACCACTTTCTCTGGCAGCTCATTCCATACTTGCACCATGCTCTGTGTGAAAAGGTTGCTCTTTAGGTCACTTTTATATTTTTCCCTCTTACCCTAAACCTATGCCCTCTAATTCTGAACTCCCTCACCCCAGGCAAAAGACCTTGTCTGTTTATACTATCCATGCCATTCATGATTTTATAAACCTTTAAAAGATCACCCCCCGGGCTCCGATGCTCCAGGGAAAACAGCCCCAGCCTATTCAGCCTCTCCCTATAGCTCAAATCCTCCAATCCTGGCAACATCCTTGTAAATCTTTTCTGAACCCTGTCAAGTTTCACAACATGTAAAACAACTTGAAGGCCTGTTTTAAGTGACTGCCATTTGCTGGTTTAGTAATAAGTCTTGCCAAGAGTGGATTCACGAAAACAAAGGTAACTTAAGTAGGGTATATCATAGTGCAAGGACAAGCATTGCCAAGGACATCAAACATGAAGACAGAATTTATGTCCCTAAAATTTAATGGAAAATTGTGAGATTTTTAGGATTGTGTGGATTTTATCAAAGATCTTTACTTAGTTTCAGCGCTATAGAGTGCCAAGCACACTTTGAGAAGCTGAAGGCAAACTGGATAAATGTGTCAGCATTGTGGAATGCTGACTTTATGAAACATTTTAATACATCAGTCGATGTTAGTGACTTGGAATTAAGTGTAGATCTTTTGCAAGATGATGAATTGGGAATGTCTAAGATGGTGGATACTTTTCTAAGAAATTAAACTAATATTAGAAAAACATATTCTTTAAAAGAAGACTTTGGAATTACTGCTAGCCATGCAGCATTTTGAAGTCTATGTCTATCATGGTTGCAATGAAACACAAATGTATATTGACTGTAACCTGCTAGCTTTTCTAGAGAAATTTAAAACTCAAGATGTAAGATGGATCCAATAGAGCCTATTGATTCAACTGTTTAATTCAACCATTACTGAAAAAGATAATCTAATAACTGTCACATTATCAGGAATGTGATTGCACTACAATAGTTTAAGAAATTTGGAAATAAATAGAAAGAAAATGACTTAATCTTGTATTATGAATGAAATGAGGATGAGAGAGTGTAATGTTTTCAGTTGCTTCATCCATGTTTTACATTCACCTGGTACTGAAATGCATTTAAAAAATGTATTTGACACTCTTGAAATTGAACTGTTTTAACTGAATATCAGGAACATATTGCTTTTTTAAAAATCAAGTGCTGCATATATTGTTGAGCTGTGCAATACAATATTCCTTTTTGAAGCAGTAAAAAGGAGAATTCAAGACTGTTTGGCACTCTTTCAAGTTAAGGATTCTGCCTAAAAATTTCCCTTGGATTGTCTTGGCTGCAGTTTTAAAAAGTTGTCAGTGTCGGTAGCAGAAGAGAAGAAATGTCCAGAGTCAGGTGTGTGTGTTTGGCGGGGGAGGTGGGGGGGAGGGTGTGTGTGTGTGTGGAGGTGGAGGGAATTGATCCAAGATCCAAGAAAGATTAAAAGAAAAAAATGATCGCAAGAAAAAAATCTAAGTACATGTAATCAATCACCAAAGCAAAGAATAACCATTACTCTACAAATAGCCTGTCATCATTGTGTAAATCAAAAGAATTGTGATAAAACAGTTTTCTGAATTTTTGATCTTTGTAATTTTGCTTACTTTATGTAAGTTCTGTTTCCACTCATAGTATTTATATTAAACCATTTGTCTTTTATCTGTTTTAATCATGATAATGTGTGTGTGTGCTTGAGTGCGTGTGTGTGTGTGTGTGTCTGGGACTTCTGAAGGGATATAGTTTAATTGTTTAGTGATAAATTAGAAATCCTTGCTTTTCACTGATCTTATTAAAGTTAGGTATATTGCAACAAATAGAAAAATAACTTCTCTATTATTTATGAAAGTCAGTGTGTAATGTTTTTATCAAATAGGAGACAGTGAGGTCTGCAGATGCTGGAGATCAGAGTTGAGAGTGTGTTGCTGGAAAAGCACAGCAGGTCAGGCAGCATCTGAGGAGCAGGAAAATCGACATTTCGGCTGGAGCCCTTCATCAGGAGTGAGGAATATTTTCTGACCTGCTGTGCTCTTCCAGCAACACATTGTCAACTGTAATGTTTTTATCCTGAGCAGCAATTAATTAGTCAGGCCAATTTGTCATTTTGGTCTTCATGCTAGGATTTTACACCTTCATACATTTTATAATAGCTTGTGGTTTAGAGTTGTATGAGTGTTGGCACATTCTTCCCATTTAATGCATGGCACTACCTAGCTTTCTTTTTTACTCTAAATTTTCTTAACTAATTTTTTTCCTCATTATTGGCTTTTTAAAAAAGAATTATCAGTTCTAATATAACCAGATCCGTGGTTGTCTCCAGAAAGTTTTGTTCTACTCATCATCCACAAACTCATCATCTAAACTTACACATCTTGTTTTTCCAGTGCAGATGTTGATTAAAATCCTACATTCTGCAAAATATCATTTACTGTGCCATCTTTATAGTGTCTCACTTATGTGGTTAATTATTACGTAAATTAATGTTTTCTCACAACTTCCTATTACCAAAAACCTTTGAATCTGATTTTTAAAAAGCCATTTAAGAATAAGACAAATAATTATTATCTCAAATTATGTTTAGATTTCAATTTTGCTGTGATTGTTATTATTAGATCCACCAGACCAGCCAAAGGATCTGATCTGCATATGGCAACATAATAAAATGATGTGTACATGGATAGCAGGGAAACAGACATTTCTGGAAACATATTATGCCCTCCATATCCAAAGGTGAGTGAGAATTTTAAAATTCTATATCTGAAAATTTTGGGTTAACAATCCTCAGGGACTACGTGTTGGGTACCAAACTGTTCATAATGATAGAAGATATGATGCTGGTAGTCAGGTAGATAGTGATTGGCCAGCAACCTATTCCAAATCAACCATGATTTGTCTGCCTAGTATAGAGTTAAGTTAGATAGAGATGGTAGCTGTCTGGGATCACCTCATCTGCCGAAAATCACCCAGAAGCACCCTTGCTAAGCTTTTAGGGCTATTTGCCAAGGAGGTTACTCTAAATATTTTTTGCAATCTTTGTTGGGAATTGTCTGGGTAACCACACTTGCCAGTTCCCTTCCTATTTCCTAGGCAGGATTATCAAGAATCTCTGGGTTTGGGAAACCCTGCTGTTTACATATTGATGACTATTTGAGGTTGGAGATGGAGAATGAATTGTAGTTAACACTCATTGAATAGGGATCCCCCAATTGCCTCCCTTATGTTATACTTCTCTTGCCTCCTCCTTCTCTGCCTCTGTAAGGTGCACTACGTTGGACATTCTTCTGAATTAGCACAGAAGAAACTATGAGCCAATAAAGCTAGCTGACCGTCAATTCAGTGAGACAGGCATAATCCTTCTATTTATTGTTTCCCCTACTGCTGAGGAAATCTTAGAACTGACTTTTCAAGCAGATCATTCCCACCTCCTCAAGCCTTATGTCAATGAACGATAAATGGATAATAATGAATCGATTCAGTGCTCCAGATAGGTACAATTCATTGGCCATCTGTGGTTCAAGCAGCAATATTCAGGCAGTGGAACTTCAACACTGACTTCATGGAAAATCTTACTCACTTTCTGTCAATACCATTAGCAGCATATAACTAAATTATTATTATTTAAATTATTTTAAATACCCATCTGCTGAACCTGAATGATGAATTGCATCAGGCTTCTTGACCAGAGAAGGAATCCCTGAGTTGAATCTATTCTTGACCTTACTTGACATGTGGCTTTTGCAGTAGCAGAGAATAGTGCTACGGTAAAGTAGGTGGGGGGGGGGGGGGGGGGGGTGTAATTCCAAGATGTGTTTTCTTCTATCAAACTGTTTATTGAAGGCTTCTGTACTGGCTCAGCCAAGGTGTAAAAGTCAAAACTAGTGATCAAAGACATATAAGCTTAAAGCAAAATGACTAGAGGAAATGTGTTTCATTTCCTAAAATTCATTTATCCTTAACTATAATTGAGATTCACTTTGAATGAGTTACACCCACGAATGAATTAGTTTTCAATTTTTTGAACTGTCTCCGACAACCCAGAAATTTAATCATATTTTCCTATAGTTGATCAATATGTACATACTTCACATGGGGAAGAATTAACTGCTGTAGTTTTTTTTTTGCATTTTGCATATGTCTTTGTATTAAAAATGGAAACTTTCTTTGTTACTGGCACTTGAAGCACTGTTCTGCAGAAATGTTGCTTGTGGTCACAGATTCTACCACAAAACCCAAATAATATTTGCATTCACAGGTGGTAATTTGGTCACTGAACAGCAAGTGTGTCATTGCAATTGATTCATTTATGAATCTATCGCCAGTACTTACATGTTTCTTTTTTAACATTTTGAGGCCAGGACAAGTTTAGCCACAAAACCAAACTGTAATTGCATGTCAATTGCATTACTAATTACATTAAGACCCAATGAAGTGTTAAACAAGGAGTTCCTCTGGTAATCAACCTCAATTGCTGGCTCACCAAGCTGAAACATCAGATTTAAAAGGGTAACTTTGATTTGTTTTACAATATTACTAAGTGATGGCGTCATCGTATTTGATGGAACTTTCTAATCAAGACAGAATATATTAGTTTTTTTTCCATGCAGTAGAGTTATAGTGCCATACAGCACAGAAATAGATCCTTGAGTCTGATTTGTTCATGCCGATTAAGTTTCCCAAATTAAACTCGTCCTGTTTACCTGCATTTGGTGCACATCCCTCTAAATCTTTCCTATTCATGTACAATCCAAAAGTCTTTTAAGTGTTATAACTGTACCTGTGTCAACCACTTTCTCTGGCTGTTCATTCCACGTACGAACCACTCTGTGAAAATTTGCCCGTCAGTTTCCTTTTAAATCTTTCTCCTCTCATTTTAAAAGTATGCCCTCTACTTTTGATCTCCCCTACTTGAAGGAAAAAAACTTTGCTATTCACCTTATCTATGCCTCTCATGATTTTATAAACTTCTATAAGGTCACCCCTCAACCTCCAATGCTCCAATGAACAAAATCTATCCAGCCTCTCCTTATAACTCAAACCCTTCAGTCCCAGCAACATCCTTGCACATCTTTTTTGAACTCCAATTTAATAATATCTTTCCTATAGAGGGGCAACCAGAAGTCTATGCAGAACTCCAAAAGTGGCCTCACCAACATCCTGCACATCACAACATGATGTCCCAACGTAACTAAATAGAGCCGGCTGCCACAAGCTGGAGCAACTATTGTCGAAGTACTTCCTTACTAACCTGATCAGAGATGTTATTAAACACCTTTGGAGCAGGTGGCACATGAACCAATGCCTCCTGGCTCAGAGACAGGAACATTACGGCTTCAGGTACTACTTGCTATCTACATTCCTCAAGTGAAAGCATGGTGTAAATTATTTTTAACCAACCTGTTCAGACATGCTGCACCACATATCTGGGATTGGTGGAGCTTGTTTCCCAGACATAGGGACATTACTACTATGTCCCAAGACCCTCTGAATCACCACTGAAAATTCCCCTTTAAGCCACTCTCCATACAGATTTTGAAATATATCATTGTTCCTTCAGTGTTGCTTGGTCAAAATCTTGGAACTCTCTCCCTAATGACCCTATGGGTCTATCTACATAAATTAGACTGCAGTGGTAGAAGAAGGCAGCTCACCACCACTTTCAAGGGCAATCAGGAAGGGCTACAAATGTGATTCCCACATTCCCTGAATTTTACATCAAAAACCAAAACAATGGCATCCATCATGGTGTATGTCAATGAGAAATTGTGATGCAGAAGTGGATAAGGAAAGTTTAGGGTGGAAAAAGTTGCAAAAATCTGCAACTCTCTCCAGACATCTGATGATTAATTTTGGTAGAAAGGAGATAAGAGAGAGCAGAAGAAGTTAAAGGCATTGCAATAGTAGAGGGAACTGACTGAGTGTGTCCATTAACATTAGTAATGGAAGGATATGCGAAGGGGGCTGTTTATAAAGCATTACAGAATCCCTGGCTCTCAAGAGGCATAGAACATAGGTACAATGTAGTTATGTTAATTTCCATAAAACAATGGGCTGAAATTTTTATCCCAAAACAAAATCAACTGAGAGTGAATTTCAGTAATTTTGTGGAGAGAATCTGGAATGCAGGGCCTGGGAAGATAGTTGAAGAGGGAAACCTCACAACCTTTTAAAACTACTTGGGATGAGCATTTGAAATCTCAGAACATTCAAGGCTATGGGACAAGTGCTAAAATGTGTGATTCGCATGGATTTACAGTAGTTTTTGTCAGTGCAGACTTGATAGGCTGTAGGGTTTCTTCTGCACTGTGTGATTCGTGATTCTAATTCCAGAGAGTTCTTGCAATTCTCTGATGTGTACTCAATGCCTATATAGCACCACACTCACTATTGCATGCCTAGCAGCAACAAAAGTGCTCACTGCTGTCAGGAGCAACTAGGACGGTGGGGTGGGGGGAACCTACGGCCTGAAGGCCGACAATATAGCCTTTTGGGGTACTAGTTGCGGCCTTCTGCTTATTTGTCCAAAAATTCTAAATACACCTTTTCTTAAAAATATATTTTTATTGAAAAATAGATTTTTTGGTATTACAACAAATATAAAACAATATAATTCAAAACAATAAAAAGAAAGAACAAGAAAAAATAAAACCAAGCTGCAAACATATACAAATGTATAAATCTATATATAAGAAAACCAACCAAATACATAAATAAATAATAACTAATAACAACTAATTAATAAATAATAATAATAATATGGCTCAGCAAGACAAAACACAGGCTCTCTGTCATCGACAGCATTAATTTACACATATTCATACGTTCGCAGTTCCCCCTCTCTGGGTATTAGACTCGTAAAACCCAATTGTTACAGCTATATAAAAGCCCTTATCAGTGTGGCAGACAGATCTGTGTCCAAGTAGTCCAAAAAGGGCCACCATATCTTATAAAAATTCTCAGTTTTATGATGCACCATACTTTTAAGAAAATCCAAAGAGATATGCTCCATGGCGGCATGGTGGCACAGTGGTTAGCACTGCTGCCTCACAGCGCATGAGACCCGGGTTCAATTCCCGACTCAGGCGACTGACTGTGTGGAGTTTGCACGTTCTCCCCGTGTCTGCGTGGGTTTCCTCCGGGTGCTCCGGTTTCCTCCCACAGTCCAAAGACCTGCAGGTCAGGTGAATTGGCCATGCTAAATTGCCCGTAATGTTAGATAAGGGGTAAATGTAGGGGTATGGGTGGGTTGCACTTCGGCGGGTCGGTGTGGACTTGTTGGGCCGAAGGGCCTGTTTCCACACTGTATTCTAATCTAAATCTAAATAACTATCTTACCCCAACCCGACAAATTCAGAGGATTTTCAGACACCCAACCTCATAGAATATTCTTTCTTGCACAAAAAGTAAGGATGTTGAAAAGTTTTTTCTTATGTACTGAATAGTGAATACACTGGGCAGACCAAGAAGGAGAAAAAGCGGGTCTATCTCCACCCTTGTCCCCAAGAACCTCTCTATTGCACGTAGCACAGCACTTCAGTATGTTCGGAGCCTGCAGCAGGACCAGAGGCAATGAGTAATTGTGCCTGTACTCATTTTGCTTTTGGAACATGTTGAAGATACTCCTGGTTTAAATTTTGATAAATGATCTAGAGTCAAGTGGACCCTGTGGAGAATCTTCAACTGTGAAGCATGGGTCCTATTGCAATCAAGATCTTTCTCATGTTTTCTGAAATATCTTGCTGTGTCTCAGGAGATCTTGATGCCCAACTTTCTCTCCCACACCCTGCAAAGCCTTTTGATTTCATGTGAAGGGCCACCTCCCCCCCAAAAAAAACAGGTGATAAAGAGTGCTGACAGAAAGCGTGTTCTTAGAGAACTGAGCACCCTCTTCTCTATCTCGGATTTGTAGGGATCAGTTAAAAGTGTAGCCCTTTTTTGAATGAAATCCCTAATTTGAAAAAAAAACGAAAGAGATCCCTGCCAGATAGCTAGTATTTCCAAGCTAACTGGTCAAATGACATCATTGTGTCCCCCTCAAATAAATCACCCATACAAGACATGCCCCTTGCTGCCCAATGTTTAAACCCTGAGTCCACCATGACCGATTGAAAACCCGGCATACCAAGTATAAGTGTAAAAAAGATGTTTTGACAATATTGCCTTCACTCTGCCGCCTTGTCCTCCATGCTTTAACAGTAACAATAACTGTTGGGTTGTGGCAATATTCCTTAACTGTCCTCAATTTGTCCAGGAACAGCAAGCTAGTAAGGGGGACCTTGCATGAGAAGTTTCAGCATCTAACCATATTGAACGAGGGTCTGCACAAGTCCAGTCACTCACATAAGATAAAAGCAAGCTTAGTTGATAGTTTTTAATATCCAGGAGATCCACTCCCCCCAGTCCATGAGGCAATTGCAATTTAGCTAACTTAATAAGGGGCTGCTTACGATGCCAAATAAAAGAGCTGAACCAGCCATTCAGTCTCCTGAATGTTTGTCTCGTGAAAATCAAAGGGAGCATTCACATAGGGTGCAATAGATGGGGGAGAATGTTCATTTTAATGAGGGCTATCTGACCTAACCAAGAAACTGGAAGCCCTTCCCATCTTCAGAGGTTTTGTTTGATTTTGATGGATAAATGCACAAAATTAGCTTTAAATAGCCGATCGAAACCTGCAGTAATGAATATATCCAAATAAAGAAACCCCCCCCGTAACCACTTAAAAGGGAATCGAGGTTCTCCCTGCAAACCAAGTATTTTCGTAAGACCACCCATAGGCATAGCCTCTGATTTTGCAAAATTGATCTTGTAACCCAAAAAGGTGCCAAACAAATTAATACATTGTATCAAACAAAGCACCAAAACTGCTGGGTTTGACAAAACGATGAGGACATTGTCCGCATAAAACAAAATCTTATGTGATTTTGATCCAACATCTGAAGCCGATATATTAGGATCCCACCAATGGCTTGATCACCAATGTAAAAAGCAATGGTGAAAGGTGACAGCCCTGTTGGCTGCCCCTAAAGATATTAAAATTGCTTGATCACACACCATTGGTGAGAACTGCAGTGAGAGAGTCACTATAGAAAACCTTTACCCATCTTATGAAGGCTTCACCTAAGCCAAACTGCTCTAGAGTATAAAAAAGTGTATAGCCACTTGACCCGGTCAAATGCCTGCTTTGCATCCAGAGAGATCACCAATCCCTGTACGGATTGTTGTTGACACGTTTGAATTACATTAAGCAACCTCCTAATATTATTGGAAGATCCGTGGCCCTTTATAAAGCGCATCTGGTCCTCTTTAATAATAGATGGCAACACAATTTCCAACCTTAACGCAAGAGTCTTGGAAAGGATTTTAAACCAACATTTAAAAGTGAAATGGGCCTATAAGAAGCACAGTCCTCCAGTGCTTTCCTTATTTATGAATAAGAGAGATATTGGCCTCTGTTAGAGATGGAGGGAGGCAATCAAGACTGTATGAGTCATTAAACATGTTGTACATCGGGCATGACAATATGCTTATAAATTCCTTATAAAATTCACTGAGAAATCCATCAGGACCAAGTGCCTTTCCACTCTGAAGCTGCTTCACAGCCTCTTGCACCTCTTGCTCTGACAAAGGGGCATTGACATAAGACTCTTATTCGGGGGATACACATGGATAAATGCGCAAACTTAGCTTTAAATAGCTGATCGAAACCTGCAGTAATGAATATATCCAAATAAAGAAAACCGCCCCCCCCCCCCCGTAACCACTTAAAAGGGAATCGAGGTTCTCCCTGCAAACCAAGTATTTTCGTAAGACCACCCATAGGCATAGCCTCTGATTTTGCAAAATTGATCTTGTAACCCAAAAAGGTGCCAAACAAATTAATACATTGTATCAAACAAGGCACCAAAACTGCTGGGTTTGACAAAACGATGAGGACATTGGGCAACCTGCCTACTGCAGGATCCATAAGACAATTAAAATCTCCCCCTACGATTTTATGCCAAGATTCATGACTCATCAATTTAGAGAATGCATCAAACAGAAATTTGAGAGCTGGACCAGGGGACAGTAGACATTTAAAATACCATATTCTTCCCCATTTATCAAAGCTTTAAGGATTACAAACCTCCCGAATGTGTCTTTAACACACTCTAGTAACTTAAATAGGAGATTCCTCTGAACCAATATGGTCACTCCCCTACTCCTAGTATTAAAAGATGAAAAGTAAACCCGATCAAAGCATTCTGCTGCTAATTCAATTTCCCTATCATCCAAGTGCATCTCCTGCAATAAAGCAATATCCACCTTTCCCTTTCTAAGACTTGAGAGTACCTTCTTCCTCTTTGATTTTCCAGGTACACCATTTAAAAGAGTCATTAGCGATAACCTTCTGCAGTAACATTTGGTCTTCAGAGAGGAAGAACTCGAATTATAAATCACTGAGCCTTAATAAAAGAAAATCCACATAAAAACTACACAAAATAAAACCACTACAGTTAACAAACCTGCACAACTTTATAAAACAAAAAGCAAAAAACAAAATAACATATAAAGCACAAATGACAATGGATAGGGGCATTCACCCCACCCAACCCCCCCCCCCCCCCGCCCAAAGGGGACATATCCACACCCGAAAACCCAATTTCCTACGCCCCTGCCAACATAGCAATCATGGCATTTAAATACCTGAACTGGGCTTATACTGCCCATAAATAGGCATCTAGCCATCCCAACCATTTCTCTTCTCCCAGCTAGTGCCACACCACAAACACAAGCAACAAAAAAGGGAAATACAAAAAAGAATAACAATGTGAACAAAGAAGTTAAAAGTGAATAGTAAGTAAGTAAATACCCCACTCATTCTCTGGTATAGCTTAATTTAGAAGTTAAAAGTAAATACCCCACCAGTCCCCAAGCATAATTTAACCCAGATTATTGCTAAAAAGTAAGAGGAAAAGAAAACCCCAACACGACTTCCTTTTTTTAAAAAAAAGGACATATCCAAACAATCTGTACATATTGAATCGTTTGAACAAAGTTAATTTGTCCACAAAGTCTCTTGCCTTCTCTGACGAGTCAAAGACGTGTTTAGATCCATTAAATGTTATCCGCAGCACAACCGGGTATTTTAGAGAGTACTGGATCTCGAGCTCCCTCAGTCTCTTCTTGATGCCATCATAGGATTTCCTTTTCCAGGTCACCGCCGCTGAGAAGTCCTGAAAAACCATGATCCTCGAGCCCTCATAAAGTAAGGCCTTCAGATCCTTCCCCTGGACTCTGGAAGCTTCCATGATTCTCTGCTTGTCTCTATAATTATGGAACTGCACCAGGATAGGGTGAGGACGCTAGTCCGGACCTGACTTCCATGTCGTGACCTGGTGAGCCCTCTCAATCTTCAGACTTCCCATTCCAGCCTCCAGATTAAGAAATTTCCGCAGCCAATCCTCAATAAATTCCATTGGTTGCTGACCTTCCTTCCCCTCTGGCAGACCAACGATCTGAATATTTTTCTCCTGCCTCTTTTCTCGAGATCATTGACATATACAGGCAAATTGCATTATCAGGTCCTGGAATCTATCCTTAGAGGAATCAGTCTCAGCTTCTACCACAGTGACCCTGTGTTCAACCTTGTCTAGCCTTTTCCCAAGGTCTCCCAGCTGCAGCTCATGTTTCTGCAGCATAATATAGATCAGGGCCAGCTTCTCTTCAATTTGCTTACCCAGCATCTCACGAGAACTCACAAGCTCCGATACCAGGGCCTGGTAAGAAGTCAAGTCTGAGGATCCTGTAGGTAGGGCCACGGCCCCAACCCTGGGTGAGCCTGCTCCCTTCTTAGGCATCACTGGATGGCGAGAATGTAGGTAAGTCACTTCTTAGAATTTTCTAGGACTCTGACTTTTTCAGAGTACTAGAATATCGCGATGACCTGGATAGTGGGTTAGGGCTTTGCCCCACCTACAATGCAGTGCGGAGCTCTGCAAAGTGATCTTCCTCGATCACTGCCATCTTGGATCCCCAAATCCACTATTTTAAATCTGTGTGCCATTTTAACATTTTTGCTGTTAACCCAGTCATGTTAAAAACTAGGAAAAGAACATTAAAGGAAAAGAATAGAGTTTTTAATGAATAATGGGAATTGTAGTATTACATGGTTGCTGTAAAAGATAAAATGACGTGTTTGTTCTGCAACACCATCATTGCAACATTGAAGAAATGCAGTGCATATCAGCATTGTGCAACTCATTAGGATCACAAATATGCTAAACTAGAAGGAGAACCCTAAATGTCTGCACTTAAGAAAATGAAAGATCAAAAGCAGCAGCAACAGTAAGTATTTAAAACAATGTCAGGACAAAGGACTGACATCACTGAAGTAGGTTATAAAATACATATATACTTGGAAGAAGAGGTAAGCCATTTAGCGATGTGGAAATCACAAAAGAATGCATTGTTGAAACTGTAGGTTGTGTAGATTCAGATAAGGTCAATAAGTACAAACAACTACTTTTTTCAAGAAGGACCATAATTGATCATCAACAGGAATTAGCCCTCAATGTAGCATAACAATTTCATCCAATAAGGCAAATCGAATACGTTCATTATTCAATTGCCTTGGATGAATCCACTGACATGACTGACTCAGCGCAGCTGTTATTTTTTATTCCTGTTATAACTGTGGATTTTCATCGCCGCAAGAATTTACTGGCTTTGGGTACTCTTATGGCGAAGACACATGGAATTGACATCTTCACTATCTTCAAAGAAAACTTCCGTGAAGCAAAACTGAATATATGTAATTTAGTAAGTGTATGCTGTTACAACATGGGGTAAACCCTCCTGCTTAATTTACACCAGCAACACAGAAAAGATTTATCTCATACAGTAATCTGTGAAAATTCAAGAGGCCAAGAACTATTTAAAGTCAAAATTAACCACTTTATTTCTTAAAAGTTTAACAGAGAATAATTAACTAATGACTATTTACAACTCCTTCCTCTAACCTATCTTTTATCTCCCCTTCTATAATACTAGTCTGATAAAACCTCCCCTAATTTACCAAAACTTCAAGTTTTCAAAACCAGCCAGCTGTCAGATCTTCTATTTGGATCTTCCTGTATCTTCTTTTCTTCTGAGGGGTTATGTTTCATCATTCACAGATCAATAAAGGTACCTTTAAGAGAGCTATTTTTGAGGGGACAATCTCTACATGCTGGTGGCGTGGCAGTTTTCCTCTCAACTGTTCAATTTTGCCTGGGTGTGTACCCTCAAAGCATCTGATTATGTCATTGGCTTTTAAGATTGTTAGTATACTAAATTCAAGCTGGATTGGAGTTTGGTATTTTTGGGGGTACAATTTAAATTGATTGGCCTAATTCGAATCTGTTTTTGTCTCCAGGCAATCCAGCTAATCTAGCTTTTGACCAAATGTTACATTGTTACCTTATTAAGAACACCTATTGCTGTCAGGTATTTTTTGCTAGTTTTTAAGTCTCTTAAAGGTACAGTACACCCACATCTTCATAATAATGCACAGACAGTGCACCTTCCATGAGAGGAAAACATGAAGGATTTGTTGCGTTACTATAAAAATAATTGTCAGTTCCAGATACTTTGATTTCCTTTCATTGTCTTTTCAATCAACAGAATCTCTGTGCCAAATCTACTGTTTTAAGTGACACATTAAAGAAAGTAATAGGTATTGTAAACTACATTCACACAAATGCATCACGGCATCATCATTTTCACAAAATGCTTCAGTTCTACGATGAAATGTTCAGTGTGAATCTGCCATATCATTCTAAAATGTGCTGGTTCTCACAACGACAAATACTTGTAAAGCTTTTATTTTTGCAAAAACAAATCAAGATTTTTTTTGAGGAACTGAATGAACCATGTAAATTGTCAAAAAAGGATTTCTGCAGAAATGCTGCATTTTTGTGTGATATAACACCAAAGCAAAATGTTGTGATTCTTTTGTTTGCAAGGTAAAACTAAATCTATATATGAGATGTGGTTATCTGGGCATTTTGGAAAAAGCTGACCTTTTTCAAAACTCTCCTTCCCCAATTGGAACTTCCAGCTGAACACTTTCCTGAACTGGCAAAGATAATTAATGAACAGGGTACAAGCAAATCATTAAGGAAATGTGAAGTGAAATAATACACAGCAGTTCTGGACTCCCTGATTGAAGAATACAATGAAAGGTTTTCAGATTTTGAGAAACATGATCGCACATTGAAACTAGCTTTTTAACCACACCTAGTTGATGCCTCCACATCACCTGATGACTTACAAATGGAATTGATTGAGCTCTCAGGAGATAATATTCTGAAGTCTCTATTTGATGTTAAGTAATATGGAAAATGCCATTGAATACCCACATCTATATCAACATGCTCATTGAGTGCTGTCCTGTTTTAGCACAATCTACAGTTGTGAATCAACATTTTCATTTGTGACGCAAATTAACACGTGCCAGAGATCTCAGATGGCAGATATTCACCTGGAGGACCAATTAAAGCTGCGGTTAACAATACTGGAACCAAATATCCAATTCTTGTCTCACAATAAGCAATCACAAAAGAGTCAAGCGGTGTCCTGCAGGGTTCACTGTTGGGGCCACAGCTGTTCACATTATATATTAATGATCTGGACGAAGGGTCTGGGGGAATTCTAGCGAAGTTTGCTGATGATACAAAGTTAGGTGGACAGGCAGGTAGTACAAAGGAAGTGGGGAGGCTGCAGAAGGAACTAGACAGTTTGGAGGAGTGGTCCAGGAAATGGCTGATGGAATTCAATGTGAGCAAATGTGAGGTCTTGCACTTTGGAAAAAAGAATAGAAGCATGGACTACTTTCTAAACGGTGAGAAAATTCGTAAAGCCAAAGTACAAAGGGATCTGGGAGTGCTAGTTGAGGATTCTCTAAAGGTAAACATGCAGGTTGAGTCCGTGATTAAGAAAGCAAATGCAATGTTGTCAATTATCTCAAGAGGGTTGGAATATAAAAGCACTGTTGTGCTACTGAGACTTTATAAAGCTCTGGTTAGTCCCCATTTGGAGTACTGTGCCCAGTTTTGGTCCCCACACCTCAGGAAGGACATACTGGCACTGGAGCATGTCCAGCGGAGATTCACATGGATGATCCCTGGAATGGTAGGTCTAACATATGAGGAACGGCTGAGGACCCTGGCATTGTATTCATTGGAGTTTAGAAGATTAAGGGGAGATCTAATAGAAACTTACAAGATAATACATGGCTTGGAGAGGGTGGACGCTAGGAAATTGTTTCCGTTAGGTGAGGAGACTAGGACCCGTGGACACAGCCTTAGAATTAGAGGGGGTAAATTCAGAACAGAAATGCGGAGACATTTCTTCAGCCAGAGAGTGGTGGGCCTGTGGAATTCATTGCCACAGAGTGCAGTGGAGGCTGGGACGCTAAATGTCTTCAAGGCAGAAATTGATAAATTCTTGAAGTCACAAGGAATTAAGGGCTATGGGGAGAATGCGGGTAAGTGGAGTTGAAATGCCCATCAGCCATGATTGAATGGCGGAGTGGACTCGATGGTCCGAATGGCCTTACTTCCGCTCCTATATCTTATGGTCTTATAGTCATTAAATGATTTGTTGTCTAAATTTTTCCACTCATTTTTAGTTCTATTGTCAACTTTGCCAAACAAATAAATGTGTCTTTGCTGAATTTTTATTTTGTTTAAAGTCCTCATATAATAGCAGGCTTCAATTAAAATTAGTAAATATGTCAACAAGAATATGCCATTTTGTTGTATATATTAAATTTTCAGCATGCGGCCGAATAGGATCTTGGTTAAATAACATGTGGCCTTTCAATGTAAAATGATTGCCCACTCCTGATCTAGAATTTGCCACACCAATTCCATATTTAAAGCCCAGCTGTGCATCAGGTCAAATGCTGAGAGGCAGGAATTGCTGTTCGCAGTACAGCACACATAATGGGAGGACAATGAGAAAAAAGCTTCTGAGGATACATTGTGGCAGAAGTGACACTTCATTGCAAATACAGTATCACATTTGTAAATGTATCACTTAACATCATGACTTGTCTGATTGACTGACTTTGTAATTGCCACAACAGAGAATACTGTCCTGAGCACTAAACCATCTCAAAACTCTTTTTGAAGGGCTGTTACTCTTTACCCCACACCAAGTGATAACAATGGGCAATGACAATGTGAGCTTCACATACTAGAAAGCCTTCAAGACAATTTAAACATTTCATTCAATAAATAGGAGAAGCAAAATCTTAAGAACAACAAAACAAAAAGCTGTATTTGCTTATGGGAATAAACAGGGATTGCTTTCCATATGAGCAACAACGAGTTTAAGGTCAATGAATGATGACTTCACCCAGCTCACATTTATTCAAAGTGCAAGTTAATGAAATCCTATCTGGCTTGTCGCCTGATGTTCCACACCACTCAATAATGGTCAAGGCGATGTTCCTCTTGCTCACTGTTCTCTTCTTCCTCCTCTGAAAACTGCTGCTGCTTTCCCAGCTCTTCTGCATTCAACACATCCTCTCTTTTCACGTTCTAGTTGTGCAGAACACAGCATGCAAAGATAATGCAGTACAGTATGCTGAATGGCCCCCAGCTTGATCCAGGCTTCACAACCTCAGCTTCAGGAGGACTATAATTTACTCCACGATGACCTGGATGGAAGAATTGCTGTATTGTATTTGTGCTTGGCCTCAGTGAGGGGATTACAAAAAAAGAAGTAACAATGTTTGCAGGGGACAGCCATCATATCCCAGCAGCCAGCCTGATAAGGCATCTAGTTCTTCAAAGTTAAGCAGGAACCTGGCAGTTAAAGTATATAGGCATCATGACAACTCCCAGTGTGTCTGGCAAAGACCTAACCTTTCACTTTATATGTTAATGATCTGGATGAAGGAACTGAGGGCATTCTGGCTAAGTTTGCAGATGATATAAGATAGGTGGAGAGGCAGGTAGTTTTGAGGAGGCAGGGAGGCTGCAGAAAGATTTGGACAGGTTAGGAGAGTGAGCCAAGAAGTAGCAGATGAAATACAATGTAGGAAAGCGTGAGGTCATGCATTTTTGTAAGAAGAATAGACAATTTTCTAAATTGAGAGAAAATTCAGAAATCTGGAGTACGAAGAGACTTGAGAGTCGTACTTCAGGATTCTCTTAAGGTAAACATGCAGGCTGAGTCAGTAATTAGGAAGGCCATTATAATATTGTCATTCATCTCGAGAGGATTAGAACATAAAAGCAAGGATGTATTTCTGAGGTTTTATAAGGCTCTGGTTGGACCGCATTTGGAGTTTTGTGAGCAATTTTGGGCCCCATACCTCAGGAAAAATGTATTGGCCCTAGAGCAGGTCCAGAGGAGGTTCACAAGAATGATTGCAGAAATGAAAGGCTTGACAATATGAGCAATATTTGAGGACTCTGGGACTATACTTAATGGAGTTTAGAAGGATGAGGGGGGATCTGATTGAAACATGCAGAATACTGAATAGCCTGGACAAAGTGAACTTAAAGGAGAGTTTCCATTGGTGGGAAGAGACAAGGATCCGAAGACACAGCATTCGAGTAAAAGGAAGATGCTTTGGAATGAAGATACAGAGAAACATTTTTAGCCAGAGTGGTGAACCTGTGGAATTCATTGCCACAGAGGGCTGTGGAGGCCAATTCAATTAATATATTTAAGACAGAGATAGATAAGTTCTTGATTGCCAAGGAGATCAAAGGTTACAATGAGAAAGCAGGAAAATGGAGTTGAAAAAGCCTATCAGTCATGATCAAATGGCAGAACAGACTTGATGGGCTGAATGGCCTAATTTCTGCTCCTATGGTCTTACAATACCGATAATCGCAGATGACCTATATGTTGACCATCTATCAGTGATGTGAGTAAATTTATTTTATGGTATTCACAACCTAATATGTGCATGTAGTCTTTAGAAGTCTGTACTGGGGAAAGCCAGCCTTATTGGCAAAGTTTACTTGCCTTGGCACTGCACTGACTTTGTCACAAGGAAGGAGGATGAATGTATCATATACAGTCTTGATGCATTTGTAGGCTAATGATTGAGAGTTCACACACAGATCTCCAGAGGATCCTTGGAAGTGCCAATTGCAACAAAAAGCATATTGTCACTTTGATGGTGACATACCCCTTCAGGTGACCATTCCTTTTCCAGCAGATGTTATTTTTCTGTGATGGTGTCCTCAGACCACAGCCACAGTACACTTCACTCATCTAGAGAATGTGGCATAGAGAACAGTGGACACCGGACCTCCTGTAACTCCTTGGCATCCTTGTCCATGGAGGTTGCTATTGATCCTGGACTGTTTGGCTCATCTCCTTCTCCTCAGTTTCTCTGCCCCTCATTTACATGGCCAGAGTGATGAATACATATGGCTGCATCTATTGATAATAGTTCCAATAAATGTGCGTGGAGAATACTAAAAACAGAACAGGTTCTTCATCATGTGATCAGTGAACATTCATAGTACTTACAAATAATAGTTCAATATAGTCCATGAAACAGTGGGATATGGAGGACTCAGATGAAGATGACCTTGGAATGCCTCTACATTGCCCTTTGACATAGCAGAATGTATTCTGAAGTATGCAGCATGAGCCATGTAATAGGAGATTGTTGGTTTGGTAGAGTTTCTGAATCCTTGTTCTCCTCACACTCACATCACACATGAAAGGCAACGTTTCATATAAAACCATGTTCTGAACAACATTCCCTCTAATTATTTTTTCCAGTATGTAGGCCTTCAAGGTTCATATGTAGCATATGTGGCAGTGACTTCCAAAACCAGACGTCAATGCTTAGAATTGTGAAAGCATAACAATTGGTATATACAGAACCTCAGAGTGGCTGCAACTTAGAGGAAATGTTGGTTGCCAAGTATTTAATTCAAAATCAAAGGAAATCAGCTGGACTCCCTTGTGTACCCTCTGAGACAATTAATTGTCTTTGTGAATTGTGGCCGTGGATCACCTTTGATTACTTCAACTTCACAGATGACAATGATCAACTTTTATTAACCAATGATGTGGTGAAGATTGCTTGGGGCCAGGATGTGTCTTCACTATAATTATACACTGCAGGGGGTTCACATGCAGAGTTCTATGATTATAATCCTAGGTTTGCACTCTGTACCGTGTAAATGCCTGATTGGTGCAAGTGTTTGACTGATGCAGTTGCCCTTTGAAGGGCCTCACATCATTTACAAGTACAGCCTGCACCTTCAGTCAAAAACCCACTAACTCAGCCCATTCAGTATGGTGGCAGAAATTTTTTATTTAGGTGAGGGCAGAAGGCAACACAGTTAACCGTTTGCCAAGTAAATTGCCAGCTCAGCCTGTCAATCTAGGTGGCACCTCAAACTTTCAACAATAAAACAAAGAACTGCAGGTGCTGGAGATGTGAAATGAAAGTAGAAGTTGCTGGAGAAACACAGCATCTGCGGAGAGAAAACAAAGTTAATGTTTTGAATCCAGTCACTCTTCATCAGAACTGATAGCAGTTAAGAAAATGTCATAGTTATGTTGAAGATTGGTATGAGGGGAGGGGTTTGAAGAGGCAAAGCTGAGAGAGAGATATATTTGAAAGGGCGGGCAGACAGGAGATAGGTGATTGTAAGCCAGGTCAGAAAAGAAGCTGAATAAGTGATATTGAGAGCTAAGTGCAGGAGACAATGGGTAGGCTGGGCTAAAAGGAACCCATGTCTTGACAGGACCAGGGGTGAGGGTGTGTAAAAATGATCAAAGGATGTAATCGGGTTCTAAATTATTTTCTGCTCAAAATGCGTTCTCCTTTATGTTGGTGATACCAAACGCAGACTGAGTATTCACTCTGAGACTCCTCCGCTCTATCCTTAGGAATGATCCTTACCTTCCAGTTGCTTGCATTTTTTCTGACTGAACTTGAAATGTTAATTCTGTTTCCCTCTCCACAGCTTCTACCAAACCTACTGAGTTTCGCCAGTATTTTGTGTGTTGCTTCAGATTTTCAGCTTTTTTTTGCTTTTATACTCCATAAAGGCAACTAACTCATATCCATTTATCTCAATTTGTACATTCATTTGTTTTTGTAAATCTTATGTTCATTCAGATGGAGTGCTTTGAATTTAGCTTTTTTATACATTATGCTGATCCTATCTGATGTTTGCTTAAACTTCACCTGTTTACTTTTGCTTCCAACTTTCAATATTCTTTTACCAGTTGTTTCCTCAAACCCTCCCCAGCAGTGCCATCTCCTTATAAGAATGTTAGTTCCAGTCTTGATAGAATTGCAGCCATTCTACAGGTTCTACCTGCGCCAGAAATTTGATGTCCTCCCTTCCAGCCACATGTTCAATCACCCAGTTCTCTTATTTTTACACTCACTAGGATGGGGGACTGCAAATAATTCTGGTACCACTGCTTTGGAGGTCCTGCTTTTAATCTCCTTCCTAGCTCCCTGAAATCAGCTTTCAGGACCTCGCCCCACGCAACCCCCCCCCTTCCTACCCAAGTCATTGGTACCAGCATGGCGCACCGTATGGGTGGCACGGTGGCACAGTGGTTAGCACTGCTGCCTCGCAGCGCCAGAGACCCGGGTTCAATTCCCACCTCAGGTGACTCTCTGTGTGAAGTTTGCACATTCTCCCCGTGTCTGCGTGGGTTTCCTCCGGGTGCTCTGGTTTCCTTCCACAGTCAAAAAAATGTGCAGGTCAGGTGAATTGGCTATGCTAAATTGCCCGTAGTGTTAGGTGAAGGGGTAAATGTAGGAGAATGGGTCTGGGTGGGTTACGCTTCAGCGGGTTAGTGTGGACTTGTTGGGCCGAAGGGCCTGTTTCCACACTGTAAGTAATCTAATCTAATCCTCTGCCTGCGCGCATTCCTGCAGCCACTCCAATATCATTGACCCTGGTACCAGGGAGACAACATGCCATTCTGGAGTCACATCTATGGCCACAGAAAGACATGTTCATTCCTCTAGCTAACAAATTCTATCTCAGAATTACTCCTCTCTTATTCCTGCCTTCCTGTACAAGTAAGCCTCCCATGGTGCTTTTGCTTCTTGGGATCAGACAGGTACTCCTTGCCTTTCAAACAGTAATACATCTACAATCAATAGGTGATCTACATCTACAGGAACTGGCTATAAATTAAGTCCTATCTGGCTTGTTGTGCCTGATGGTGAAGTGCTCTATCATGTTGAGGGTGATTTTCTTCCTGCTTGGTATCCTCATCTTCCTCCTTGGAAGATTGCTGCTTCTGTCACAGGTCTTCAGCATCCATTTCATCCCTTCTTTGCCTGCTGCAGTTGTGCATGATAGGATTGTGGGGCACACTGTATCAACTGTGCACAAGACTCTCCCAGAGTGCTCACCCTCAGTCAGGAGTAATGAAATAAAGGCATCAGCTATGGATGCAAAGATAACTCTTGAATCCCAGTAACTAATCTGGGAAGGCACCAGCCCTGATAGTTTAGTATACTCCTCCATACAGTGGGACATGGAGGATTCCAACAAGGAGGCTCATGGAACATCTCTACCTGAACCTTGATATAGGGACCTTATTCCAATTCATGCAGCACAAGATATGTTGTGCAAATACAGTAGGAGATTGTAAGTGTTGCATGATTATTGATACCTTGTCTCCAAAACCCCTACATCGCCCAAGAAAGGGAGCATTGCATATACTTACATGTTGGCGAATAATTACAGTTCAAAGTGAGAGGGAATCAGCACTGTGAAACCTATAAGATCTTGGATTGTACTTGTGAATTGTAGCGCAAAGGTGAGACTCTTAAGATCATCTGTGATTAGTTTTTTTCTTCACAAAAGGCCATTTTTAATCTATAATGACTAATGACATGATTAGGATTAGTATTCCACAGAGTTGTATTTCACACACAAGTTATTATAACAACAGATAATTTCAATCTGTATTATAAACCTGGCTGATTAATGTAGTTGTCTCTTGAGGTACCTCATGTCATGCACAAGTAAAGCCCACATGTTCAGACAAAAGAAATACACTGATTCAACCTGCTAATTCTGTTTCTATCCATAGATGCTGCTAGACCTCTTAAGTATTCAAACAGTTTTTGTTTTTATTTCAGATTTCCATCATCCACCATGTATTTCTTCTGTATTAGTATTCAATTCACTGCCATTTCTCTATATGGAATATGACCTTGAAGAAATTCTGCTCTTCTCTTCGACAAAGTTTCTATTTGTAATTTCTACTTTGTTCTCCTTTATTGTTTTCTATTCCTTTTTTGTGTTAAATCCTACCAAAATTTGCTGTCACTGTTACATCTTCTTTCTCTGCTGGTATCTTTGTTTTGTGCATGTTCAATTTGGATTTCAATTGAAATTCCATCCAGAATGTCTCAAATATGCTCACCATTACAGATGGTGAGATTTACATTCAGCATTTCTCAGATTGCTGTTCATGCTGCATCCTGAGATCCACGCACAATGTATACATTCTCAGTCTCTCCTTTCAGTAGCGCCAACTTACTCTACTTATGATGTGGAAGTGCCGATGTTGGACTGGGGGTGGACAAAATTAAAAATCACACAACACCAAACAGTTTTATTTGGAAGTACTAGCTTTCAGAGCACTGCTCCTTCATCAGGTAACTAGTGGGTCAGGATCATAAGACACAGAATGTATTGCAAAAGATCACAGCATCATGTAATTAAAAGAATATATTGAAAGAACCTAGATTGCTGTTAAGTCTTTTAGAATGGGTTGCAGGTTTCAGTTCATTAATATGTAAACCCAGAACTTCTTTTAAGTCACATTTTTGAGATAACTTAAGGTTTTATATAAAAAATGTGATATCTCAGCTCAGACAATATATTAAAGGTGTGAGGTTAGAGTCTGTCTGTATTCCAATCTTGAGTCAGACTGGTTCTATTTCCAAAATAGGAATTTATAAAATGTCACATGGATTGACTGCCTGCTTTGACTGCCTGCATGTTGTGCACCTTTTGAGCAAAATAGAATTGTCTGCAAATACAAGTTCACCCCATACACTTAAATGTGTGTGTTTGTGTACATGTGAGGGACACAGAGTGAGTGTATGTGTGTGAGTGCGCATGACAGTGTGTGTTTTTGTGTATGTGTGTACATGAGTGTGACGGAGTATAAGCCTGTGAGAGAGTGTGCATAGGAGATGTATGTGTGTGTGTCTGAGAGAGAGAATGTGTATGAGAGAGGGTCTGCGTGAGTGTGAGAGTATGTAAAAGTATGTGTGCGTGTGTGTACACACGTTCTTATGTACACTATACACACACACACACACACAGTCTTACAACTCACACACTCACACAGACCCTCTCTCATACACATATTTGAGAGAGAGCATGTGTATGTGTCTGAGAGAGCTTATGTATGAGAGAGGGCCTGTGTGACTGTGTGAATATGTAAGAGTGTGTGTGTGTATGTGTGCTTGTGTACATTATACACTCTCACACACACGCACACATATTCTTACCTTACTCACACAGACCCTCTCTCATAAACACGTTCTCTCTCCGACATGCATATATACACCCCCCACATTCACACCCATGTAAACACCTGCTCACGGGCTTATACTCCGTCACACTCATGCACACACTCTACGAAGCACGCACACAGTCTCTTATGCGCATTCACTCACTCACACGCACTCTCTTTCTCTCTCTCCCTCCCAACACCCCCCGTCACATGCACACGTATAAGTCTATGGAGTTAATTTGCACTTGCAGAATTATATTTGCAGATACATTCAATTTTTGCTCAAAAACCTCACAACCTGCAAGCAATCAATGTACATAGTCAATCCATATAACATTTTATAAATTCCTACTTTGGAAATAGAACCAGGACTGTGGTGCTGGAGAAGCACAGCAGATTAGGCAGCCTCCAAAGAGCAGGAGATTCGACGTTTCAGGCAAAAGCTCTACATCAGGAAACTTGATCAGAGGTTTTGCCCGAAACGTCAACTCCTGCTCCTTGAATGCTGCTTGACCTGCTGTGCTTTTCCAGCACCACACCCTCGACTCCAATCTCCAGCACCTGCAGTCCTCACCTTCGTCTGACTCAAGATTGGGATACAGACAGACTCTAACCTCACACCTTTAATGCATTGTCTGAACTGAGATGTCATCTTTTTTTAATAAAACCTTAAGTTATCTCAAGATTGTGACTCAAAAGAAGTTCTGGGATTTACATATTAATGAACCAAAACCAGCAACCCATTCTAAAAGATGAAAGACTTAACAGCAATCTAGGTTGGTTCAATATATTGTTTTAATTGCATGACATTGTGATCTTTTGCAATAAATTCTGCATCTTATGATCCTGCCCCACTAGTTACCTGATGAAGGAGCAGTGCTCTGAAGACTAGTACTTCCAAATAAATCTGTTAGACTAAAACCTGGTGTTGTGTGATTTTTAAACTTCTCTGTTTAATGGTTGTACTGTTCTGCAGTTGCACTTCATTATCTAATACTTTAACAAAAGTTATTTTCCACCACAGCAAGTGTGAAAAATCACAGGCTTCTACAGCTCATGGTTATCAACACCGTTCAGAACCTTCTTGCTTTCCATGCCCTTTGATCTCTAACTCTCTCTAATCTCACTTCATGCTGAATATTAACTGTACCCTCTGATCTGAAAATGTGTTGCTGGAAAAGCAAAGCAGGTCAGGCAGCATCCAAGAATCGACGTTTCGGGCATAAGCCCTTCTTCAGGAACTTCTCCAAGTTCCTTGGATGCTGCCTAACCTGCTGCGCTTTTCCAGCAACACATTTTCAGCTCTGATCTCCAGCATCTGTAGTCCTCACTTTCTCCTGTACCCTCTGATCATCCCCCTCTCTGATTATGAACAATCTGTCTTTGGCAAATGCTTTAGTTTCATCCCCTTATTACCCCAGCTCAATAAATTTTGAGCTCAACATGATGTTGCACTCTTCTTCCATTGTGTTCATTTCTGTGTCCTCTTTAAAAAGTGCTCCTCCTCCTTATAGTCTACGTATTTTACCAGAGAGGACCTTTCTATGTCAAGATCAAAAGGTCACATTTTCCAACTATGTGTTGGATCGTGAAATGAGATTCTTGCAAATGAGCAGCAAGACCCTTATTGGCATGCATTAACATTAGTACTACTTCATCTTGCATCCTAAATATGCAGTTTCCTATTTCCCCACCCCCGGATAGAAAATTAATGCATTCTCGATCTGAAAGTCAGACATATGCTGCTTACTCCTCCGGGGGGGGGGGCAGGTAGTAAAGTGGGCAAAGAAAGGTTTAAACACATTGGTTGCATGGGAACTTGGAGAAGTTCAAAGCCTTTGGGATTGATTTGCAGGTCTACCAAAAAAGGTATGTTTATTTTGGGTGTTCATTGATATTAAGAAGCTGAGCCTGAAACTCACTGCTTGAGAAGCAACTGCTAATGTCTTCCATCATGCTGTAAATAACAAGTGTGCATTGAAGATGAAAATGGCTGTGATTCCACCTAGAGTAATTGGGGTAATTGTTTCATTCTGTGAGGGAAGGGCTTCAGTTTCCAGTATTGTGAATCCCTTCAAAAGGCAACAGCATGACATAGACACCCATATACTGGAGCAGAAAGACACCTGCGAGCAGTACAATGTGAACGTTAGGCTTTAACCCACTGTCTGAAGTCCAATTCCTGGTCCCAAACACTCCTCACCACATGCAGCATCAGGAATCAATCACACTAATGCCTGTGATACACTAGCATAAACATGTTGATCCTAGTTCTCAAATTAGCAATCTAACATATATCCATAACCTGCATGTGGTGCAAGAGATGCTCACTTCATAAATTGGCATAAATAAACATTATGTAGCACCAAGGATGACTGGGCTCTGCACCAACAATGTTGGTTGCATGCATTGCTGATGAAGAAAGCAAACATATAGAGAACAACCGAACATCAATTAGCTGAATTACAGCTGGGGTGGAGGAAACTGCCCTAAAGTCTCCCCATTGGCCTTAGAGATTTGATTGGGTGAGCTTGGTGGCATTCGTGTCTAGATGGGTGAGATATGCTGAGTGTGTCCTGCCCACAGACAACTGAACTGTCCTCAGCTTGAATTTGCACAGGGCTGAAGATGGCAGGTAGGATGGGGGACCCAGCCATATCTGCAGCACTTTGAGAGAAAATGTCTGGGGGTCTGTGTGCTGATCCTCAAATGACTAGGTGTATAGTGGCACCACTCTGTTACCTAGTGAGGGAAGAACATCTGCAGTGAGTAATCCCTCGTCACCTAAAGTGATGGAGTCCAGGTCTATCGACATAGCCATCAGACTTTTAGACTGCTGGACCTGGCTGTCCTTTGCAATTGTCAAGTTTTCCATAAAGGCAGCTATCATCACAAATTGTCCTTCATACAATGGATCCCAAGTTGCAGAATTGTAAGGATTATTAGTTTTATATTATAGGACTGTTGTAGATTTTTTACATTCATTAGAAGGAAAGAGGTTTCCTTCTAATTATATTTATAATAAAAATGTTTTTGATTCTCACAGTGCTGTATTATGAGATTTGATTTATTTATTTTATCCTTACAGTGAAGGGACAGGTAAAGAACAGATATTTCCAACAAACTTCAGTTCAAACAGTGTCACAGTCCCTGGAAATCATCTTCAGAAAGCTTCCATATACAGAGTTTGGATACAAGCTACGAATGCACTAGGAAATGCAACATCCAAGCGTCTAACTTTTTCACTCCATGATATAGGTACAGTTTTGCAATTTCTACCAGTTACAATTGTGCATGATCTTTTTGGTTCTAGACTGGAGTCTTCTGATGGCTCAGGAAACAACCATTTATTCTAGTTTATATAGATTAGGAAATCCCAACAGTTGATCACAAATCCATAATTCTTCTGGGAAAACATATTTTTGTTCATGTTGAAGGGCAGACAAGTTTGTGTTTAATTCCAACATTTTACAGACAATGGGGATGGAAGTCTTCAAAGGCCTGGTGTACTCCTGCTACAATTTTGATATTAGGATGGGATAGGTCAGGTAATGTTTCTGCATATCTGTACTTGGCATAATAACATATCATGAAACCAGACATAATTGCCAACACAGCAGCAGTCTTTGATTCCACCTGGGGATGTGGAATTAGTATCTAGCATAGAACAAGAGGAAAGTTGGGTTTTTAGAAAATGCTGGGACATCGCTGGCAAGGCCAGCACTTATTGGTAACTCCAATTGGACAATGGAAGGTGGTGGCAAAACATCTTCATGAATAGCTGAAATCCATGAAGGGAGTATTGTTGGAATGCCAGGACTTTGACCCAGCAACAATGAAGGAATTAAAATATAGCTTCAAGTCGCAATGGCATGTGGCTTAGAAAATATCTTTCATGGGATCGTGTCCCCATGTATGAACTGCCCTTGTCCTTCTGGGGTGGTAGAGATTGCAGGTTTAGAAAGTATTGTCAAAGCGGGCTTGGTGAATTGCTATTGTGCCTCTAGTAGATGGTATGCAATGCTGGACCTGAATCTCCATGAAGCTGCCAATTTGTCCATGGAGGCACTGTTGCCACTGTGATTCAGTGGTAGAGAAACAGAATGTTTAAATTTGTGGATTGGGGTAAGAATCAAGCTGTCTACTTTGTCCTGGATAGTGTTGAGATTGCACTCATCCAGACAACTGGATATCACATTCCTGATCATTGGCTTACAGATGGTTTGGGGGGTCAGAAAGTGAGTTATTTACCTCAGAATTCCTAGCCTCTGATCAGACTTTCTAACTGCAAGATTTTTACTGCCAGGCCATTTCAGTTCTGGTCAATGGTAATCCCCAGGATATTCATTGAGAAGAGATTCACAATGGCAATGGCAATGCCATTGAACGTCAAGGGCAAGTGGTTGTATTCTGTCAATGTTGGAGATAGTCACTTTTGTCACTCGTGTGGTGCTATGCTATTTATCAGCCCAGGATATTGTCCAGGTCTTATTCATATGGACTTGGACAGTTTCAGAATGAATGAATTGAGAGTGGTGTTGACATTGTGCAATCATCAGAAAACATCCCTATTTGTGACCTTATGATGAAGGAAAAATTAATTGATGAAGCCGATGATGATGATTGGGCTGAGGATACCACCCGGAAGAAATCCCACAGAGATATATCCCTGAAAGCTGCCATTCAGATTGACAGGGTTGTTAAGAAGGCATACAGTGTTTTGGCCTTTATTAATAGAGGGATTGAGTTCCGGAACCAGGAAGTTATGCTGCAGGTGTACAAAGCTCTGGTACAGCCACACTTGGAGTATTGTGTACAGTTCTGGTCACCGCATTATTTGAAGGATGTGGAAGCTTTGGAAAGGGTGCAGAGGAGATTTACTAGAATGTTGCCTGGTATGGAAGGAATGTCTTACGAGGAAAGGCTGAGGGCCTTGAGGCTGTTCTCGTTAGAGAGAAGAAGGTTGAGAGGTGACTTAATAGAGACATACAAGATAATCAGAGGGTTAGATAGGGTGGGCAGGGAGAGCCTTTTTCCAAGTATGGGGATGGCAAACACGAGGTGACACAACTTTAAAGTGAGGGGAGATAGGTATAAGACAGATGGCAGAGGTAATTTCTTTACTCAAAGAGCAGTAAGGGTATGGAATGCTTTGCCTGCAACGGTAGTAGATTCGCTAACTTTAAGTGCATTTAAGTCATCATTGGACAGGCATATGGATGTACATGGAATAGTGTAGGTGGGATGGGCTTCAGATTAGTATGACAGGGTGGCACAACATCAAGGGGTGAAGGGCCTGTACTGCGCTGTAATATTCTATGTTCTATGTTCTATATGTTCTAGAACTGAGATGACTGACCTCCAACAACCACAAACTTTGTGCTAGATATGATTCCAACCTGTGGAAAGTTTCCCCATTGCTTTCTATTGACTCCAGCTTTGTTAGTGTCTCTTCATTCGTCAGTCAAGTGCTTCATTGATGTCAAGAATAGTCACTCTTGCTCCATTTCTGGAATTCACCTCTTTTATCCCTAACAAGGCTTGATCAAGGCAGAAAAGAGATCAGGAACTATTTGCCCTGACAGGACCCAAACTGACCAGTGAGCAGAGTATTACCGAGTAAGTGCTGCGTGACAGCAATATTAGCAGCACCTTCCATTAACATTGCTGATGATCTAACATAGATTGATAGTATGTATTTCAATAGAATAATAAATGAATGGGTTGGATTTATCTTGCTTCTTTTGGATAGGACAAAATAGGTCAATTTTCTATTTCTACTTCATCAGGCATATGCCAGCACTGTAGCTATATTGGAACAGCTTGATTAGGGCCTTTCTTTCTAATTATTCATAGGACAACGGTGTTGTTCGCTGGGCCAGCAGTCATTGCCCTTGGGAAGGTGACGGCTTTCTTGAACCACTGATCCTTTTGCTGTAGTGAGCCCCAAAATGTCAGGAAGGGAGTTCTATAATTTTGACCCAGTGACACTGAAGAAACATTGATATATTTCTATGCCAAGATGTTGAGTGACTTGAAGGGAAACTTTCAGGTGGTGGTAGTATTGCTATGTATGTGCTGCCCTTCTAGATGGTCATGGGTTTGGAAAGTACTATCTAAAGATTGAATTTCCGCAATACATCTTGTGGATGGTTTATATTGCATCAGTGGTCAAGGGAACGAATGTGGTGTCAATCAAGTGAGATGTTTTATCCTGAGCGTGTCAAGCTTCTTGAGTATTGATTGAGTTGCACTCATTCAGGTTAGTATGGAGTACCATTACATTCCTGACTTGAGCCTAGTAGGTAGTGGACAGGCTTTGAAGAGTCAAAAACAACATCCCCTCTAAGCTGGGTGCTTATCAAACAGCATGCTTCGACCATCAGAATGGCTTCCCCTTCAGATCTCAGAGGTCCACGCAGTAGCAAAGAAAGTCAAATGGAACATTGGTCAGGCAATAAATTAGCCATTGTAGGATTTCTATCCCCTGACCTGCTGTCCCACCCATGGTATCTTTATGTCCATTAAATTTCTGGTCAATGATAACCCCCCATGATGTTGATAGTGGGGGCTTCAGTGATGACAACACCATTGAATGTCAAGGGACAATGGTTAGAATATCTCTTGTTGGAAGTGGTCATTGTATAGCACTTGTGTGAAATGAACCTCTTGGCACTTGTCAGCCCATATCTGGATATTGACTGGGTCTTCTTGCATTTGGATGGATGTGGACTGCTTCAATATCTGAGGAGTCATGAATGGAGCTGAACATTATGGAGTCATCAAGGAACATCCTCACTTCTGATAGACAATGAGGATGATAGAGGAAGATCATTGAAGAAACAACTAAAGATGGTTGGGCCTAAGATACAATCTTGGAGGATTTCCTGCAGAGATGTCCTGCAACATAAATGATTTGGATGCGGGCATAAGAGGTACAGTCAGTAAGTTTGCAGATGACACCAAAATTGGAGGTGGCAGATCATTTTCTCACACTGTAATGAGGTCATGAACTTCGGAACACCATTATCTACAAGTTCCCCTCCAAGCCACTCACCATCCTGACTTGAAAGATATTGCCGTTCCTCCACAGTCGTTGAGTCAAAATCCCTACTGGCATTGTGGGTCAACCCACAGCAATGAACTGCAATGATTCCAGAAGGCAGCTCACCACCACTTTCTCAAGGGCAAATAGGGATGGCATCTCAATGCTGGCCAGCCAGCAACATCCAAGTCCTATAAATGAATTTTAAACATTGAGTGGCCCTGGCAGAGCCAAACTAAGTTCCACTGATCAGGTTTTTGCAAAGTGACTTCTGCTTGATAGTATTGTTGATGACCCTTTCCACCATTTTATTGATTTTTGAATGTTGACTGATGAAGCAGTAATTGGCCAGGTTGGTTTTGTCCTGCTTTTTTTGTGGAGGACTTACCTGGATGATTTTCCTTGTTGGAATTTATGGAGCAGAATTCTTCTTTATTGGTGTCAAAATGTTTTCAAAGCACATAACATTTATAGTAATCTTTGCAGTAGATATTGGCTTTTTCTTGATATCACGTGCATCATATTAGCTGAAGACTGATATCTATGATGCTCGGGACTTCAGAAAGAAGCCAAAGTGGATCATTCAAGCTAAAGGTGCTTGCAAATGCTTACAGTTTGCATTTAGCTGGGTACTGTCTTCAATGAAAATGGGATGTTTGTGAAAACTCCCCTTTCTGTTTGTTGTCCAATACTAGTCTCTGCTGGATATCGTAGTATTACAGTATTTTGATCTTATTTATTTGTGTGTGATTGCTTAAATCTGTCTATTGCTACTGATTCTGATGTTTGGCATGTAAGTAATCTTGTATAGTAGCTTCACCAGGTTGACACCTCAATTTTAAGATATGCTTAATGCTGCTCTGGGCATGTCCCCCTGCACTATTAATTCAACCGTTAATCAGCTTGATGGAAATGGTAGAGTGGGAAAAATGCTGGACCATGAGGTCACACATAGTGATTGAATACAGTTCTGCTACTGAGATTGCCACAGCACCTCATGGCTGGTCAGTTTTGAGCTGATAAATTTGTTCAAAACCTATCCAATTTAGCATGGTAGTCATGCCATATCACAACGAAAGTTATCTTGAATACGAAGATGCAACTTTGCCTTCATGGTAGTATGATGACGACTCCTACCAATACTGTCATAGACAGATGCATCTACAATACATAAATGTAATTTTAGTACCCTTGCCCTCACTTCAGTGCTTCTTCCAATTAATTTTCAATATTCAGGGCTAATAATTCTCCCCTACCTGGGAGTAGAGAACAGAGGGAGCAGGGAGGATTCAGCTGAAGAATGTCTTGGCCATTTTTGGCCTGAATTCAGTATAAGTCACTCACTGTCACTTTCTCTGAGCTTTTTCCAATTGCCTACTATAACTTCAGCAGTAGGCTGAGAAGCAGGCCTGGCATATTGAATAGATGTGTTTCTGATTTGCCTCTGAAATTATGATAACCATTTAATAAAGTCTTATTAGAAATTCCCCATCACCATCTTTAAGGGATGAGGCAAAAATGTTGAGAAATATTATTCTAATTCTCATGCCAATTTGAAACTTTTTTTTTGTTTAAATAGTTAAGCCTGATGCTCCAATGATCACTAAAGTTGAATTTATAAATAATTCAGTTCCCAAGACCATTATTCACTGGAGAAGCTCAACAAATGCAGAATGTCAGTTTGAAATAAGATGCAGAATAATATCGGATCCTAATATTACCTGGAC
Organism: Chiloscyllium plagiosum; assembly: GCF_037043375.1. Taxonomy (NCBI): domain Eukaryota; kingdom Metazoa; phylum Chordata; class Chondrichthyes; order Orectolobiformes; family Hemiscylliidae; genus Chiloscyllium; species Chiloscyllium plagiosum. The sequence continues at coordinate 60,172,607 of NW_028270147.1, read as the reverse complement.
TCTGGTAAGTTCCAGATTTGTTGCAAAGCGTTGTTTAATAAAGTGTGCATTGTTTTTAATGAAGACATAATTAACACTCATTGAGTTTCAACTTGCCTTTCTGATGCAAACTCATACTCCATTTATATTGAGAGCCACCCCTTGAGTCTGACTCTGAACATTTATTCCTAAAATTCATAAATAGAATGCAAAATGTGGCTACATTAGTGTATATAAGATGCCTGTAACTAACTTCTTTCCTACAAGCAGCTGCTGTGCTTTTTAAGCTGATGCTTTTAAACATTCCTACTTTATCTTCATCTCATATTAAAAAAATGTACTTTGGTGAATTATTGCAAGATTATCACTTCAACTACAAAAAGGTAGCAAGAGGTTCTTATTTCCATCATACTTTGCTCCTGAAAACTTGGTGATACATTTGGATTTTCCTTGAATCTTTAGTGAATGGCAGCAAGAATTTCACCAAAGTGATTCTGTTGATATCTGATAATATTTTCTTTGCATAGGAGGTCAACAGGACAGGATGTCAGCGAAAGCAGCTCCTCTATTGATAGACATGGTGTGGAGGTGCCTGTGTTGGACTGAGATGGGCAAAGTTAAAAAATCACACAACACCAGGTTATAATCCAACAAGCTTATTTGAAAGTACAAGCTTTTGGAACGCTGCTCCTTCATTAGGTAGCTAATGGGGCAGGATACATTGGACACAGAATTTATAAGTAAAAGATCAAAGTGTCATACTACTGATGTGATGTATTAGACAACCTAGATGGCTGTTAAGTCTTGAATCACTTAGAATAAGGATGCAGGTTTCGATTGATTAATATGTTGGACTTTTGATTTTTAATTTTGATAGTGATAGAAACCAGGGAGGCTGCAGTAATGTAATGGTTGAGTGCAGCTGGCTTTGAAGAGAAAAAGCTTAAGAGTTGAAGCTATATTTTACAGTGAAAAAGTGATAACAGAAGGTCACTCATCAGCTAATGATTTTGCAGTAACCAAGACACCAAGTTTCAGAACTTGCAATGCTGTTGATATTGGTAGAACTAAAGGACAGAATTCAAATGTTGATTGCTGTCTAGGGAATTATGTGCCCAAAAATGGTTTTGCATGCAGTCTGGGGAAAGGGCAAACTGGCAATCAGTGCCAACTCCAGGTTATTTTTCATCAACCATTTAGACATGTTAAGGCACACCTCCAGGTCAGGTGAGACTTGAACCCAGAACTTCCAATCCAGGAGGTAGACACACCACTTCTGCATCATATTTACCAACTCTATCACCCCATTTACCTATAGAAATTAACCTTATCACCTGATAGTGTGTTCCATTGCAGATGCTGAGATACTGCTGGAACTGTATCTCAGCAATATTCAGGCAGCATTAAATAAAAGAAATTTATGAGACCTTGAATCAGTGCAAAATCCCTCACTGCCCCTCTCACACATATACTTTATCTTCTACGATTCTGCTACATATCACATTCCTTGCAATATTTGACTGGAAAATGAACAACCTGCTGTATCGTCTTGTTATGCGCACAACCAAACTCCCTCAAACTATTCAGAAGATAGCCTAGACCCTAGTTTGTTTTTCTAATTTTAAAGGTAAATGTAAGGTGTTGTATTCCAGATGCAATTCGAATGGTCAGATTTAAATCAAAACACACTTTATTCATCCATTACAGTTAAAATACAATGAAAGAAAGAAGGAATTTGAATAACTTAACTCAATTGAAAAACTTAACAGAACAATAGATACAGTAACTATTACTAATTAACTGTTCCAATATAGCAATATCCCATAAAAACACCCTTGGAAAAATGCAAATTCAGAAAACAGATTGACATACAATTCTCTAACCCAGGAGGAAAGATCAAAAGACAGTTCTGAGAGAGAGAGAACTCCAGTTATAAGCTGTAGCAAAGAGAAATGGTGGCTTTTTTTCACAGCCCCAGCAGCTTCTGCTAGAAGCTAAAGAACCTGGATCTGTGGAAGTTTGACCCCACCCCTACAGCCTGCTTCTATTGATCCAACTTTAAACAAAATCCCAGGTCTCATAAGCTATTTACTCTTGTGGTTCTTGTTGATTGCTCAGGACCTCTGCCTTAAAACCTCTCTTCAAACAAAAAATAGGCCAAAATAACCTCTTAAAGCGTTGTCACTGTCTGCATCTCAATATAGCTTCATGAGGCAATTTCAGCAGACACGAGTGATAAAGTGCTAGGAATTAAAATGTTCCACATCTAACTATTTGTGAACTTTACAAAAGTATACATAATTAGAAATAAAGAGCTGAGGCCTCACATGGACATAAAGAGCAGGTTCTGCTACACACTGGAAGATTGGCAGAGAGGTGCCAGGTTTAAATTGGTAATGTTATAGAGTATTTATTAAAATGTCTAGACATTCTGATGACTTTTAAGGTGTCCTGTTATTTGCTTCATCATACTTCTGTTATACTAGTTCTCCTTCTTATGATAAGTTTCCATTCTTTCCTTTAGTTATGTTCATCATACAAAAAAAAAGCTAACTGACCAGCAACCTGGCATTCTCTACCCAAAGCAGTCATAGAGTCATATTCTGTCCTAGTTCTTTGTTTATTGAAGTCACAGTTACTTGGGTCATGGATAATATTAGGAAAGAGAAGCATATAGAATCATAGAATCCCTACAGTTCAGAAGCAGGCCATACCAACCTGCTGAAGACCATCCCACAAATCCACTCCCCAACCCTATGTCTGTAACCCTGCATTTCCCATGGATAATCCATCTAGCCTGCACATCTTTGGACTGTGATAGGAAACCAGAGCACCCGAAGAAAACCCGTTCAAACTGGCTTGTGAGGCAGCAGTGTTGACAATTGAGCCACCGTGCAGCCCACACATCAAACACTTGATGAATCATACAGCACTAATGCACAAGTGGATCTAGGAAAAATCTCTCTGCCACAGCATAAACAGTTATTAGGAGCTACAGAATCCCAGAATCCAAGTACTGACTAGGTTCAATTTTTTGATTAACTATGTTTCAAAAACAAGGATCTTGAGTACATGAAATGTAGATAGCTTCTTCCTCTGTTTTTTTTTGTGTTCAGAAGGCCAAATGATCAAATTAAAGAATATAGAGTAAAATACTACAATTCTGAAAACAAAAACAGAAAATGCTGACAAAATTCTGGCAACATCTGTGGAGAGAGAAACAGAATTAATGTTAACCAGAGCAATTCAGGAAATCTTTTCTAGACAATACTGCAATACTCGCTTCGATCTGTTCAAGCACCACAAGTGGGACTTGAGAATGCCAATGCACTGCTCCATAGTGATTTTGATAGTGCCAGAGTCATCATGAATCTACTTTAGGCTTCTACCCTCACATTTCAAAATGTTTCACCAATGACAGCTCTATCAATTATCTCTGTCTCCTATTAGCTATCCTGTCCAACTCTGTGCCTAAGCATTGAAGAAATGATGGATTTTCTGAGAATAAACAAATTCTGGTTACGTTCTGATATTCTTCAGTGTGGTTAGTATCAAACACTGTTTGCACATGCAAGGAATTAAGTCTCTTCTGTTCATGATGTTGATTGAGCTTTCAGGTAGGGCTTTTAGATGTACAAAAATTGCATGAGTAGATCTCTATATTTTTAGGAGCACATCAATTTAGAAAAAGCTAGTGGCCTAGATTAGGCAGCTATTATCTATTTCATGCTTGCATTTTGCAGGCTTTGTACTAGAATTTCCAATTTGGGGAAAAACAAAATAGTGCATTGTTTGCAAAAGGGTTCTAGGATTGTTAAAAACAGGAGAAGCAATTAGCAATTACTAATCCAATCAGATTATAGACTACCGAAACAGATGGAATCTGAACCAGGAAATAGAAACTGGACTAGTCAATGCCAAGCAATGTACAGAAAGTAAAGAGAAGGAAAATTATGTGATTAAGAGACAGGGATAAATGAGACATCATGTAATGTAAAAAAGTTTCAATATTTTGATATTTTAAAATCTCCATCAATATTTAAAAGCAGAAGCAACGGGAGTCCAATTCTCACTGAGTAAGTTTTCAGTGCCCGAGGTTATTTTGACCACCATTAAAGGCTATTTACACCTGAAAAGATAAATACTTTTGTGTTCTATTTTGCTGTCATGTTGCTTGTGTTACAAATACTGTAGTTTGATTGAAAGAACAGTTTTTAAGAAAATTTGCAATGAAAAGGAAAGCAAGAGTCTATATGAGAGAAATATTTCTATCAACAAATTTAGGTTGCTAAGAACGCTTTTAGCATCAATGGAAATTCAGGTCATTTTTACAACTGGGTACCTTTCAAGGAATATGAGTTTCAGATCCGCTGCAACCTCATAAAAAGCAACAACTATTGGAGTGACTGGAGCAACTCTTTTATAAACAAAACACCTGAAGCAGGTGAGTGCAAGTCTGACATATTTAAACAGCAGAATACTGGAAATAAACTGTTCTGTGTTCAGTGACATCAAATATATTGGATGTGTATTGTTTCTTGAACAAAGCTCTGCTAGATGAATTGGGTATGTGTGTTGGGGGAGAAGAGGAGATTTAAGGGGCAACCATTTCATTAGAGGATGGTGCGTGTATGCAATGAACTGCCAGAGGAAATGGTGGAGGCTGGTACAATAACAACACTTAAAAGACATCTGATGGCTATATGAATAGGAAAGGCTTGGAGGGATATGGGCCAAATGCTGGCAAATGGAACTAGGTTCATTTAGGATATCTGGTTGGCATGGATGAGTTGGACCAAAGAATCTGTTTCTGTGCTGTACACCTTAGTAACTCTATGACTAAGTCACCAGTTAAAGTTCTTCTACCACCAGCCTGGCATTCTACCAGCAATATATAGGCCATTTCCTATTTGGAAAGCTACCTGGAGAACTGTGGCACATGTTTGAGGCAACATGGGGGGCTGCTAGTCAAAATGTCTTCCCAACAACAATACTCCCTTACCAACTTCTCCAATATATTGCTAGGGCTTGCCTGATTCATCTCATCAAACCTTGATATCACTTAGCTTGCCACAAGGAAAGTATCCATTACTGCATGTTCTCCAACTATTGACCAGCAGTTCTCTTGGAGATAGTCTCATCTTTTAAAGGAGCAGAAGTCCCAACAGCTATTAATCAGCTGCATGATGGACCTAAAACATGGCCTGGGTCTTACAAATAATCAAGATGGCAATGCCACCTAACTTTTGAACCTACTGTCAGGGACCCCAACATTCTAGCCAATGGGTACATTTCATCCTAAATGGGCAGCACGGTGGCACAGTGGTTAGCACTGCTGCCTCACAGCACCAGAGACCTGGGTTCAATTCCCACCTCAGGCAACTGTCTGTGTGGAGTTTGCACATTCTCCCCGTGTCTGCGTGGGTTTCCTCCGGGTGCTCTGGTTTCCTTCCACAGTCAAAAAAATGTGCAGGTCAGGTGAATTGGCTATGCTAAATTGCCCATAGTGTTAGGTGAAGAGATAAATGTAGGGGAATGGGTCTGGGTGGGCTCCTCTTCGGAGGGTTGGTGTGGAGTTGTTGGGCCGAAGAGCCTGTTTCCACGCTGTAAGTAATCTAATCTAAAAACATTTAGGAAAGATTCTTTCTCAAACACTTATTAGTTTTGGTTAGCCTAATGAATGTTCACACAGATTTGTTGCTCAGTTAGCCATTAAATTATAAATGATTAAGAACTTGAGAATAGTGTGCACTTCATAATTGGGTCATACATGCTACATAGTTATCAATAAATGATATTACTGACAACCAATAGCTTAATAGTGAGAATAACTTTTCTTCCCTAATGAAAATTTGTAGAGCCTGCCGGAGTCTTAGATGTGTGGAGTTCATGTGAGCCAATTAAATCAAACAAACATAAAAGAATAATCATCTATTGGAAGGTATGTTGAACACATGGATGGCTGCCATTTTGTTACTCAACTAGAGTGTTTGGGGCACAACAATGTTTTTCACATTATAATGGTAGAGCTCATGGAAGCAATTAGCTGTAAGGTGATATGGCCTTACTAATGTGAGCAGTTAGGATGAAAAGATCAATGGATAATACTGCTGGACAGCTACTGAAAAAGGATCATTTAATTTTTTTCAGAAAAGCCAAATTACCTGCCACCAAAATTATGTAACAAGTTATTATATTAAGTGTCTCAACTACCAGTCATTAACAAACTGCCTCAAGTGTTTCTTATTTTAACTGCAAAGTTCAACATTAAAATCTTTTTAGCCATTTAAGGAATACAAAAAGGAAAGTTAATGTATCACAACAGTCTTGTTTTATCTAAATAAATCTAAAAACAAACTTAAAATAACTGAGAACAATAAATAAGTTTATAGTAAGTATTACTAGGAGGACAGTAAAACTGAAAGGATATCAATAAGTTGGTAGAGTGGGCTGATAGGTGGCAGAAGGGCAGCATGGTAGCTCAGTGGTTAACACTGCTGCTCCATAGCACCAGGTTCAGTTCTAGCCTTGGGTGACTGTCTGTATGGAGTTGCATGTTTTCTCATGTCTGTGGGAGTTTCCTCCAGGTGCTCCAATTTCCTACTTGTGCTCCAATTTCCCCCCAGTCCAAAAATGTGCAGGTCGGTGGATTGCCCATGTTAAATTGCCCAATATTGTACAGGGATATGCAAGATGGGTGGGTTAGCCATGGTAAATGCAAGGTTACACAGTTAGGATGGGGTCTAAGTCTTAGTGGGATACTCTTAGAGGATTGACACAGACACTGTTGGTCTGAAGGGTCCCTTTCTACACTGTAGGGATTCTATGAAGTGAAGTTCAACACAGAAGCATAAGGTGATATATTTTGCTAGAAAGAAAATGGAGATACAGTGTAAAGTAAAAGGTGCTATATTCAAGGGTGTATAGGGTATGAAAATGTGCATGAGTCATTATTAAAAAGGAGTCCTGCCACCATTTTTAAGGCTTTATTAAGAGGGGTAATGAGAAGGTTATGTTGAACACGTATAAGGCACAAGTTATACCTCAGCTGGAAGATTGTTGTACAAACAAGTGTAGTGATTGTAACAAGGTGATCCTCAGACTACAAGCTCCCAATTTAGGGCATATTAACAGGTCCAATCAGGGAACCCTGGCTGACAACTGTTAAGAGTGTCAGAGTACTCCGGTGAGTGAGGACACCAGACCTGTTTAGTGTGCACAGGTAAATAAATGGTGACATGACAGGATACTGGCCTCTGGAGTTATTTCAGTGGTGACAAGAAAAAAAGATAGGCTCCTGAAGAAATTCACTTGCAACAGTCATCTTGGAGTTGGAGTAAGTATTTGACATCATGCCATTATTTGGCAAGCTGGACTGTTTTGATCCTTCCATCAAAGACTGGGCCCAGTATGTGGAAAGAATGTTATTTTTTCCTGGCAAATTATACAGGAGCAAACGAAAAGAAGTGAATAATTCCCCTGACAGCTTGTGGATGTGCAGATTTTTCAGTTCTTAGGAGCCAATGTTTCCTGGGCAGATACTAAACCCTTTCAAGGGTTAATCAATTTAGTTAATATTACAACCTTAAGCATCCTCTAGTTCTGAGACATTAATTTTACGTGGAAGTTCAAGAATTTGGGGAATCAGTGTTGGGATTTGAGGAGGTTACAACTGGCAGAGGCATGCAATTTTGGTTTAACCTTGATGCTGAGAGTTTGGTATGTAGGATTAATGTAACCATGCAAAAAATGCCTACATGCTGAAGCACAACTGCCTTTGGCATTTGACATGGCAAAAAGAGCATACAAGTTCCATCATATACTGATGGAAGTGGATACCCTCAGACAGCTCGGGGATACCATTTGAGTGAAGACAATTGCATAGCCTCACTCAAGACATATCCTGAGCAGAAGGACTGTCAGCCCACAGCAAAACCCCATAACAAAGCCAAGCCTCTGCCAACTGATTAACATTTGTCAGGATCTGGGCTGGTTAACCATTGTAGTTGCTGCTGTTATGCAGACTCAGACAGGAAAAGAGCCAGTAGGCCTGAATTGAGTAAGAGCTCATAGGCTGTTATGCAGATGAGCGCACCCTTTAGAAAGTCCACCAATACCTAGCTTTGAACAATTAAATTCCTTAGCAACATCCAAACTAGAACCAATCAAAACTCAATAAGTGGTCACCTGGTTCTAATAGAAGTTGATACAGGCATGGTTGTATTAGTGATGCAAAACCCAGTCTTCAAGATTTGCTCTGGACTCCAACCCTTATGCTTTCCCAAGATCTTGGCTAGACTGATTATCTATACCAGGGAACCTTTACAGATTAGGGATACACAGTCTATTGTAGCCTGGTACCAGAAGCAGCTAGTTCAATCCTGATTGTTGTAAAAGGTTGGGCCCAAGCCTGATGGGGTGAAATCGATTGAGAAAGATTCACCTTGATTGGTTTGACATTTTTATTAGAAGATATCTGCCTGCGTGAAGTCATAATTAAACACCTAATGTTTTTCAGGAAGATGTAAGGGACCAAAGGAAGCAAAACCACCTTTCATGTTGACCAGGAAGAATGAGCACCATGATAGAGTCAGATGTACAGCACAGAAACAGACCCTTCAGTCCAACTTGTCCATTACCAGATATCCTAACCTAATCTTGTCCCCATTTGCCAGTACTTGGCCATATCCCTCCAAAGCTGAAAATGTGTTGCTGGAAAAGCGCAGCAGGTCAGGCAGCATCCAAGGAGCAGGAGAATCGACGTTTCGGGCATGAGCCCTCCCTCCAAACCCATCCAAATGCCTTTTAAATACTGTCGTTTAAATAGCCTCCATCACTTCCTCTGGCAGCTTATTCCATACTTGCACAACCCTCTGAAAACGTTGTCCCTTAGGTTTAGGGAGAGAGGGGAAAATTTAAAAGGAACCTATGTCCTCTAATTCTGGACTCCACCTCAAGGAAAAGACATTGTCTATTTATTCTATCCATGCTCCTCATGATTTTATAAGCTTTAAGGTCACCCCTCAACCTCCGAGGCTCCAGGGAAAATAGCCCCAGTCTATTCAGCCTCTCTATAGCTCAAATCCTCCAACTCTGGCAACATCCGTAAGTCTTTTCTGAACCCTTTCAAGTTTCACAACAGCCTTCCGAAAGGAAGGAGACCAGAATTGCATGCAAGTGGGATAACCAATGTCCTGTACAGTCGCAACATGACCTCCCAACTCCTATACTTAATGCTCTGACCAATAAAGTATACCAAACGTCATCTTCACTATTCTATCTACCTGCAACTCCACTTTCAAGGAACTATGAACCTGCACTCCAAGGTCTCTGTTCAGCAACACACCCAGGATGTTACCATTAAAAGGTGTCCAAGTCCTGCTCAGGTTTGCCATTCCAATTGTAAAGCAGATGGGTCAGTTTGCCTTTGTGGGGATTTTAAGCAAATGGTAAATTGCTTCTCAAAGCTGGATAAATTCCCAATCCTTGCATAGACGAATCATACACAAAGCTGTTAAGGGGTGCTGACCTTCACAAAACTGGACAAGCACCATGCATATCTGCAATTGCCCTTATGAAGATTCCCAGCTATGCTATAATATTCAAGGATTTGTACCAAAGTACGAGACTGCCATTTGGGTATCAGCCTGTATCCTTCTCCAGCAGAAGATGGAGAACACTTTACAATGTTTACCCCAGGTTGTCATTTATCTGGATGAAGTGCTAATAACAGGGAAGACCAATAAGAGCACTTAAGAGAACATGAGCATAGTCCTTAGACATTTCTGCATCATGGTCAAAAAGGAGCTCTCTGATTGGCATTGCTAAGCTGAGGTGTCAGGTTCTGTTCACTAAGAATGACTTGTGTCAAGTTCAATGCACAGGTAAATCAGGCTGACTTGGTGATGGGATAAGAGCCTCTATTTCAGAAAGGATGTGAATGCATTGAAGAGAATAGAGAAGAGGTACAAATGTAACTTCTGGGATGAGAAACATTAATTATAAAATTAGATGGGAGAAAGTATTGCATGCAATGCTTGTCTACCTCCTATAGGAATGATGTTGTGAAACTTAAACTGGTTCAGAAAAGATTTACAAGGACATTTCCAAGTTTGAAGGGTTGAGCTATAAGGGAAGGGTGAATAGGCTGTGGATGTTTTCCCTGGATCATCAGAGGCTGAAGGGTGACCTGAGAGGTTTAAGGTCATGAGGGGCATGGATAGAGTAAATAGGCAAAGTCTTTTCCCTAGGTTGGAGGTGTTCAAAACTAGAGGGCATAGCTTTAAGGTGAGAAGGGAATATATATAAAAAAGGATCTAAAGGGCAACTTCTTCCAGAGGGTGGTGCATGTATGGAATGAGCTGCCAGAGGAAGTGGTGGAGACTGGTACAATTACAACATTTAAAAGGCTTCTGGGTGAGTATATAATAGGAAGGGTTTAGAGGGCTATGGGCCAAATGCTGGCAAATGGGACTAGATTAATTTAGGATATCTGGTTGGCATGGATGAGTTAGACTGAGGGGTCTTTGTGCTCTACACCTCTATCACTGATGAAATGGAGACTTTGTTCTTGGAGAGAAGACTGAGAATATTTGAAAGTAGTTTTTAAAATCATGAGGGAGTTGGGAAAAGTAGTAGTTCAATTTCTCTCTATCATAGAAGGATCAAAACAAGATGGCAGATTTAGAAAAACTAAATGTGATGAAAAAGATAATATTTTCACATAGCAAGTGATTCAAATGCACTGTCTGGTAGTGTGGAGGAGATGTGTTCAATTGATGCATCTAAGAGGGCATTAGTTGATTAATTAGAAAAATTATCCATGGTTATAGGGAAAAGGAGGGTGGCATTGTCATAATGCATATTCCAAAAGTAGGTGCAGACAATCAACAGCTTCCTTCTACATTTTAAGAATTCAGTAAGCCTGTGGCAACGTCCTCACTGGCACCATTTAGCTACAAGTCTTTTAGTTTGTGAATTTAATTAATCCTTTTCCTAGATTAGGAAATTTGTTATTTTTAACAAGTAGGGCAGTTGGCATGAAGGGCACTAATGCAGATTGACACCGCAGAGTATTTGCCCAATTGTTGAGGGAGCCTAAACTGCTCCCTCACCCTTCCCATCCTATCACCAGTTAAGGCCTTTAAGTGCTCAGTTAACAATCACCAAGAGCCTCAATCTGACACCAGCCCAATTACTTGCCTTCTGGCTAGGCAGGATAATTGGCTGCTATCCCAGCAGGGAAACCAAGACAATTTGCCTGCTGGGGTAGTGGGATCTCCATTTGCCCCAATCTGAGGATAACTGGACAAATGGAGCACTGGGTTGGTGGGGAGTGGTTGCTGATAGGGCAACTCTGCCTTTGCTTCTGATAGCCCCAATATCCTTTGGATAAAACTTGTCTTTGGTGACATAAGATGTTCCTTTACTGCTAGTTGGAGCTATACCTAAATCAAGCAGCTCTTGATGCCATTTAATTAATATTCACCATCCAAAAACAAGTTTCAAAAAGAAATTTCATTCACAAGCTGTAACAATACTGTTAACATTTTACAATTCAAATCCCAAGTAAATTCAGACCCCACAATTTCTGGACCAAATTCTGCAGTGTTTTCTTTATTGCAATGGCTTGTTTATGTTTACTGTAACTAAGATAACTGCTATTTTTGTGTATAAAATATTGGCATCTGTTTAGTTTTGTACATCAGTAAAGTCTCTGCATCTGAATTGGCACGAGGAGAAAGGGGTAGCATTTCAGTAGAAACAATGAGTCAAAGATTAGATTTCTAATCAACCTTTTCATAGATAATTATCACACCTAGGCAGTAGCTGGGATTTGAACCCAGTCCCATGGCCCAGAGTTGGGGGGGACACTAACTCAGAAGTCATTAGAATTTTCTTCTAATCAACCTCTTCAGTGATGTTATCACACCTCTGGAGCACGTGGACCTTCTGGTTCACTGTACAATTGTACTGACTTCCTGTGGAACAAGTTCATGAACTCAGTGATGCTTAACCAAATTATGACTAGTTTTCCAATAGCACCCCCTCTTGACAAGCCAAGTGGTTACATGAATATGATTCAATTTCTTTTTCAGTTTTCATTTCCGAGCTCCCATTCTCATTTCTGATGGCGATAGACCTGCCCTATTTTGCCAAGTTCAAAATCAAATAGGTATAGAATGGAGGGTAAGATTTAGTATGTGATATGTACACACAGGACCAATCTTATACTCCTTGGTTGATCAGGGAGGAATAGTAGTGCAGTGAATGACATCTTTCCAACTATGTTTGGATCGGAGACATTTTGGCTTGGCCTTGAATTTGACCAATGCAAGAATCTTCTAGAAAGATGCAGGAAGTGCATTGAATATGCAGATGGGTGTAATATCACTAGGTTCCTAATGCAATTTTTGACTCATTGTCTTGAGATGTTGGCACTTTCTGCCTATGCCAATTCAGATGCAGAGATTTACAGATATACAAAACTAACAGATGCCAATGCTTTCACTTTCAAAATATAGCACAGTACTACTCATTCACAACATTAAAATAATTGCACACAGAAGCCAGAATCCCATCACCACGTCAGCCTTTACTTGTGCACAGTCCACTGGCTGTAGCCAGCCAGCTCAGTCACATCCCCAACCAAGATTCTAAATCCCTGTTCTTATTGGCCAGCAAGGGCTTGATTGGGGTTATCAACCTTGGCCAATCAAGGATCAGTCAGCAAGATCCAGCTGGTTCCAATTACATCCCTCTCCCCACCAAGTACAGAGATGCAAGCCTGGTCTTTTTCTTGTAGCTTTTCCTATGGTAATTTCACCCCAGGTCTAGTTCCTCTAACTCAGGCTCAGACAGGCAGGATGTACCAGACCATAGCATCTCTGGAGGTTCCCCTCTTCCGGCAGTAACAGTATTGCGGCTCTATTTATCTTGGACTGGAGTTTCCTCAACACTAGGAGAGCCTACAGTTTCATATAGGCTCTGGATATTGAGGGGCCAGGTATGTTTTGTTCCTGCCTAGTTTGCAAGGTAGGAGCTTTCAGGTGATCCACATTTGTGGAAAACACTCACCTATACAAACTTGAAGTCATAGGACCTGACCTCACCTCATATCCATGCAACTTCATTCCCATGATCCTAGCACCAAACTTTGTTCCCTGCTTAAAGTGTTTCTCTTGCTCAAAGGAAAAATGTAGCCAACATGAGTTCCTGTTTCGGTTTTACCCACCCTGCCCAGGTCCGAGAGTACCATGTTTAATCTAATAGTCCTCTTCCATCAGCACCTCTGCTGTAGCTATCCCTGTTGCTGCATGATAAGTGGTCCTATAATCAAACAGGAACTGGGACACTTTGCTATCAAGTGACACTATAGGCTTCCTCCAAGTCTGTCTTCAACCTTTGGACCACTCAAACCACTAGATTGTTGGATAATGGATGGTATTGAGCTGTCCTCATGTGCTGCATGCCATTCACCTTTACCCCAAAATACTTAAACTCCCTGCTGGTAAATGGTGTCCCATTGTCCATGACCAATATTTGAGAGTCCATGTATTAGAACAATGCACACAGCTTCTCCACCATCATCCCTCAGTTGAGAACTAAAACTGATAGCATCTCAGAAATTAAAGGCTTAACCAAGTTCAACTCTTGGAAGCAGTTAGTCCCTGGTGCCTCTGGCAAAGTTAAGTCCCTTATAACCAAAGGCTGACAGCTCACAGCCAGTAAGAATTATTCATTGCTTTTCAGCTGCTCTAATGCCATTTACCCAGAGAAAGTTATCACATTCTTCCACATACTGAGCCCAGCCTTCAACAGCAGGAGCAAACAAGTAAAAAGGTATGATGCCAAAATGCTTACTCCACTCCAAGCTGACTAGTCAGCAAATATTCTTCAGGCAGGTACTGTTTTCTCCTGTCATCACTGAAATATCAGCAGAGCCTGGTACCTTGTCACTATTTAGCCATGCAGAATACACTGGTTATGGCAAGCCAGCTCAAAGTTGAAACTTTATTGCTGGAACAGCACAGCAGGTCAGGCAGCATCCAGGGAACAGGAGATTCGACATTTCGGGCACAGGCCCTTCTTCAGCATGATAGTTTTAGTTCTCAACTGAGGGATGATGGTGGAGAAGCTGTGTGCATTGTTCTAATACATGGACTCTCAAATATTGGTCATGGACAATGGGACACCATTTACCAGCAGGGAGTTTAAGTATTTTGGGGTAAAGGTGAATGGCATGCAGCACATGAGGACAGCTCAATACCATCCATTATCCAACAATCTAGTGGTTTGAGTGGTCCAAAGGTTGAAGACAGACTTGGAGGAAGCCTGTAGTGTCACTTGATAGCAAAGTGTCCCAGTTCCTGTTTGATTATAGGACCATTTATCATGCAGCAACAGGCCAATCTCCTGTTCCCTGGATGCTGCCTGACCTGCTGTGCTGTTCCAGCAATAAAGTTTCAACTTTGATCTCCAGCATCTGCAGACCTCACTTTCTCCTCCAAGCCAGCTCAAAGTCAGTTACTTAAACTGAGGAGAATCCAAATCTCCTGTTTATATTTTTTTAAACAGGAAAAAAACACAAAAATCAAGAAACAAACCCAAAAGTTAAGTGGCTACTTTAGACAGAAGAAAAAAAACTCTTCCCCTCCTGCAGAGAGCAGCAAGTAGTAAACTGACTGAAGCTCAGCCAAAACAGAGTCAATCCCTTAAACTAAGGGATTCTAAATCTCCTGTTTATAATTTTTTTTTTCTTCTTTTTTTTTAACAAAGTGCAATAGTGCTTATTTTTTTCCCCCAGCACACATGGTGTGTGTGTGTGCAGGTGTGAGACACAGTGAAAGACACAAAGTGCACGAATCTTTATTCAAATTCCACCACCAGGAAGGTAGGAAAACACTCGGGTGGCCAGTGACAAACACTGCCCTTCACATCAAGGGGCAGTGCAGTGTGATCAAAACAGTGGGGGGGAGGGTAGGGACTAAATCAAAATAGAGTTGGAGGGAGAAATAATGCACTCCACTCCCTGCGGCGCCCACCTCTCCTCTCCTGTTTATATTTTTTTTTCTGGTTCTTTTTTTTTAGCAGTCTATTTTTTTTTTACTACCACCTAAGTGCGGTAGTGCTTATTATTATTTTTTTTTCCCCAGCACCCATGGTGTGTGTGTGCAGGTGTGAGACACGGTGAAAGACACAAAGTGCACGAATCTTTATTCAATTTCCACCACCAGGAAGACAGGAAAACACCAGGGTGGCCAGTGACAAACACTGCCCTTCACATCAAGGGGCAGTGCAGTGTGATCAAAACAGTGAGGGGGAGGGTAGGGACTAAATCAAAATAGAGTTGGAGGGAGAAATAATGCACTCCACTCCCTGCGGCGCCCACCTCTCCTCTCCTGTTTATATTTTTTTTCTCTTTTTTATCTTTTTTTTTCTTTTTTTCTTTAGTGCTTACAACCGCTGTTTATTTTATTTTTTTTTAATTTAACCCCCACACTACCACCTAAGTGCGATAGTGCTTATTTTATCCCCAGCACCCATGGTGTGTGTGTGCAGGTGTGAGACACAGTGAAAGACACAAAGTGCACGAATCTTTATTCAATTTCCACCACCAGGAAGATAGGAAAACACCCGGGTGGCCAGTGACAAACACTGCCCTTCACAATAAAGGGCAGTGCTGTGTGATCAAAACAGTGAGGGGGAGGGTAGGGACTAAATCAAAATAGAGTTGGAGGGAGAAATAATGCACTCCACTCCCTGCGGCGCCCACCTCTCCTCTCCTGTTTATATTTTTTTTCTCTTTTTTATCTTTTTTTTTCTTTTTTTCTTTAGTGCTTACAACCGCTGTTTATTTTATTTTTTTTTAATTTAACCCCCACACTACCACCTAAGTGCGATAGTGCTTATTTTATCCCCAGCACCCATGGTGTGTGTGTGCAGGTGTGAGACACAGTGAAAGACACAAAGTGCACGAATCTTTATTCAATTTCCACCACCAGGAAGATAGGAAAACACCCGGGTGGCCAGTGACAAACACTGCCCTTCACAATAAAGGGCAGTGCTGTGTGATCAAAACAGTGAGGGGGAGGGTAGGGACAAAATCAAAATAGAGTTGGAGGGAGAAATAATGCACTCCACTCCCTGCGGCGCACACCTCTCCTCTCCTGTTTATATTTTTTCTTCTTTTTTTTCTTTTTTTCTTTAGTGCTTACAACCCCTGTTTATTTTACTTTTTTTTTAATTTAACCCCCACACTACCACCTAAGTGCGATAGTGCTTATTTTATCCCCAGCACCCATGGTGTGTGTGTGCAGGTGTGAGACACAGTGAAAGACACAAAGTGCACGAATCTTTATTCAATTTCCACCACCAGGAAGATAGGAAAACACCCGGGTGGCCAGTGACAAACACTGCCCTTCACATCAAAGGGCAGTGCTGTGTGATCAAAACAGTGAGGGGTAGGGTAGGGACAAAATCAAAATAGAGTTGGAGGGAGAAATAATGCACTACACTCCCTTCAGCGCCCACCTCTCCTCTCCTGTTTATATTTTTTTTTAGTGAAGGGGAATGAGTCCCCTGTTTATTTTTTTTTAATTTTTTTTTAGTACCCATGGTGTGTGTGTGCAGGTGTGAGACACAGTGAAAGACACAAAGTGCACGAATCTTTATTCAAATTCCACCACCAGGAAGATAGGAAAACACCCGGGTGGCCAGTGACAAACACTACCCTTCACATCAAAGGGCAGTGCTGTGTGATCACAACAGTGAAGGGGAGGGTAGGGACAAAATCAAAATAGAGTTGGAGGGAGAAATAATGCACTCCACTCCCTGCGGTGCCCACCTCTCCTCTCCTGTTTATATTTTTTTTTACAAATCCTATTTATTTATTTAGTTATTTATTTATTTTTCTCTTTTATTATTAACCCCCACACTACCACCTAAGTGCGGTAGAGCTTATTTTATCCCCAGCACCCAAGGTGTGTGTGTGCAGGTGTGAGACACAGTGAAAGACACAAAGTGCACAAATCTGTATTCAATTTCCACCACCAGGAAGATAGGAAAACACCCGGGTGGCCAGTGACAAACACTGCCATTCACATCAAAGGACAGTGCTGTGTGATCAAAACAGTGAAGGGGAGGGTAGGGACAAAATCAAAATAGAGTTGGAGGGAGAAATAATGCACTCCACTCCCTGCGGCGCCCACCTCTCCTCTCCTGTTTATATTTTTTTTTCTTTCCTTTTTTTCTTTTTTTCTTTTCTTTTTTTTTCTTTTTTTATTATTTTAACCCCCACACTACCACCTAAGTGCGGTAGTGCTTATTTTATCCCCAGCACCCATGGTGTGTGTGTGCAGGTGTGAGACACAGTGAAAGACACAAAGTGCACGAATCTTTATTCAATTTCCACCACCAGGAAGATAGGAAAACACCCGGGTGGCCAGTGACAAACACTGCCCTTCACATCAGAGGGCAGTGCTGTGTGATCAAAACAGTGAAGGGGAGGGTAGGGACAAAATCAAAATAGAGTTGGAGGGAGAAATAATGCACTCCACTCCCTGCGGCGCCCACCTCTCCTCTCCTGTTTATATATATATATATTTTTTAATTTTTTTCTGTGTGCAGGAGTGAGACACAGTGAAAGACTGAAAGTGACATTTCTGTTTATATTTTTTTTATTTTCTTCTTTTTTTCCCTTTTTTTTTCTTTTTTAACCCCCACACTACCACCTAAGTGCGGTAGTGCTTATTTTATCCCCAGCACCCATGGTGTGTGTGTGCAAGGGTGAGACACAGTGAAAGACACAAAGTGACATTCCTGTTTATATTTTTTTTTTGTTTTTTTTTCTCCTTTTTTTTCCCCCACACTACCACCTAAGTGCAGTAGTGCTTATTTTATCCCCAGCACCCATGGTGTGTGTGTGCAGGTGTGAGACACAGTGAAAGACACAAAGTGCACCAATCTTTATTCAATTTCCACCACCAGGAAGATAGGATAACACCCGGGTGGCCAGTGACAAACACTGCCCTTCACATCAGAGGGCAGTGCTGTGTGATCAAAACAGTGAAGGGGAGGGTAGGGACAAAATCAAAATAGAGTTGGAGGGAGAAATAATGCACTCCACTCCCTGCGGCGCCCACCTCTCCTCTCCTGTTTATACTTCTTTTTATCAAAAACAGTGAGGGGGAGGGTAGGGGACACTCCTGTTTATTTTATTATTTTTTTTTTTATTTTATCCCCAGCACCCATGGTGTGTGTGTGCAGGTGTGAGACACAGTGGAAGACAAAGTGCACGAATCTTTATTCAATTTCTACCACCAGGAAGATAGGAAGACACCCGGGTGGCCAGTGACAAACACTGCCCTTCACATCAAAGGACAGTGCTGTGTGATCAAAACAGTGAAGGGGAGGGTAGGGACAAAATCAAAATAGAGTTGGAGGGAGAAATAATGCACTCCACTCCCTGCGGCGCCCACCTCTCCTCTCCTGTTTATACTTTTTTTTTTTACCTTTAACCCCCACACTACCACCTAAATGCGGTAGTGCTTATTTTATCCCCAGCACCCATGGTGTGTGTGTGCAGGTGTGAGACACAGTGGAAGACACAAAGTGCACCAATCTTTATTCAATTTCCACCACCAGGAAGATAGGAAAACACCCGGGTGGCCAGTGACAAACACTGCCCTTCACATCAAAGGGCAGTGCTGTGTGATCAAAACAGTGAAGGGGAGGGTAGGGACTAAATCAAAATAGAGTTGGAGGGAGAAATAATGCACTCCACTCCCTGCAGCGCCCACCTCTCCTCTCCTGTTTATATTGGTCAGCTAGGGCTTTCTTGATTGGCCGAGTTAACAACTTTATTGCTGGAACAGCACAGCAGGTCAGGCAGCATCCAGGGAACAGGAGATTCGACGTTTCGGGCACAGGCCCTTCTTCAGGTTCCTGAAGAAGGGCCTGTGCCCGAAACGTCGAATCTCCTGTTCCCTGGATGCTGCCTGACCTGCTGTACTGTTCCAGCAATAAAGTTTCAACTTTGATCTCCAGCATCTGCAGACCTCACTTTCTCCTCGAGTTAACAACCCCAATCAAGGATCTTGTAGTCACTACAAGACTACACTTACATAACCAAATCCACTAATGGTCACTCAATCACTGCAGAATTTAGTAGACAATGGATAGATAAGGGCTGTACCCATTGATAGTTATGATTGAGTGGCCCACTGAGTAAGCTTTCAAGATCCACAGATGATCTGAAAAGTTAAAGTGCAGTTTTGTAAAAGATTTTCATCAAATCTGGTTAGCATTCAGCTGAACCTCACAAGGATGTTTGTATAGCTCAATCCTATACTGACCTCCCTCAGGATTGTGACACACCAGTCTTAAACTTAATTGGATAAATTGAGTTCAATGTTGCAACTACTATGTTTTATGTCTTCTTGTTGATGGTAGGTGGAATGGCAGTGAAACTCAAGAATGAAAACTGACTTGGGCTTGGGCTAATTCCATTGAAATTGCTCCTCTTACCTTTAATGCAATGAAATGGTCACACAAAAATCCATCCCATTGAGGATGGTTCATTTTTAAAAGCTGCATATTTTCTTAATGTGCCTCTCTCCTCATACATACATGCAATACAATCTTTAAAATGCTGAGGTTAAGATACCATTTTAAATTTGGTGATTTATCAACAACAATAAATTAATTTTCCAACTTATGCCAAGACTGGAAATTGGGAACAAATCAATTGCCTCACTGAGGTAATCCATCAAATTATGTAATAGTTCTATTCAGTAGAAAATTCTTGAAGCATCACAGGTGGTATAGAAAGGTAATCCTTGGCTAACAAAGCTAAAATCCTGATATTATTCTACAGTGTGACTGATTCTTTTCCATTTACAGCCTCTTCATCCTCAGGAAACTAGGGGCATTATTCTTGGTTATCGCATATTTTATCAACAAAATGGACGTGAAATGACCATCCGAGTGTGCAGTGCATCAGAGACTCAATACAGTTGGCAAACTCCTTGGACACCAGACAACATCTTTGTAACAGCGTTTAACTCCAAGGGAGATTCTACACCTGCAATG
The DNA here is from genome assembly GCF_037043375.1 of Chiloscyllium plagiosum. Classification (NCBI taxonomy): domain Eukaryota; kingdom Metazoa; phylum Chordata; class Chondrichthyes; order Orectolobiformes; family Hemiscylliidae; genus Chiloscyllium; species Chiloscyllium plagiosum. Next base: position 60,152,537 of record NW_028270147.1, on the reverse strand, counting down.
CTCCACATAGGAGAATCAAGTAATTCCCATTAATTACAGGAAATCTTTCAATTTTTGAGTCTTCATGTAAAAGATTAAAAGTTAACAAGAAGACAAGAACTGATACTTCTTGTGATGGGATGGAGGCAGATATAAATTTTACTTGCATTCAATTCTCAGCATGGCCCACTTTAAACCCAAAACTGTTGACTAGAGATTGTGCCATCTCACATCAGGGGAAATAGAAACAAAGGGCAAGAATCTCAGTTGGACATTCTGTAATATATACGAGCAAACTGTTATAGGAGTCATCAAATAAAGTCAAGAACCTCACTCACACCCTGAATGCCAGGTTCAGAAATAATAATATAGAAATGGCCAATGTTCCTTACTGTCTCACAAGTTTGATAACTGTCAGTATGAGAGTGTGATTATTGTAGCAAAGTAGTAGGAGATTTGCTTCACACCTCAGTTGCAAAAGTTTTCGGCCTTCTCTTACATTTGACATAGTTCTGTAGATCAATGATAACCAAACTGTTTTCTTGCCTTTTTGAATAGACAAAAACAAATAACACAAGTACTAGCTGTGTGGGAGGGCACTTCCTACAGCACTGTGAAACCCAGCAGAGCGACCAGAAACTAACTGCAACTAACTTGTCATGTTGATTCTTTGGGGCCAGGAGTAAGAACAAAGAATGAGAACAGTACAGCATAGGAACAAGCCCTTCTGCCCACCAAGACTGCAGCGATATATGATGACTTGCTAAACAAAAAGCCTTTGGCCTCTACATGGTCTATATCCTTCTATTCCTTGTTTATTCATACGTCTGTCAAGATACTTCTTAAACATTGCTATTGTATCTGCCTGCACCACCTCCTCTGATAGCACATTCCACCCTCTGTGTAAAAACTTGCTTTTCACATCTCCTTTAAACTTACTCCCTTTTACCATAAACCTATGTCACTGAAGAATTGACATTTCTACCCTGGGAAAAAAGACTCTGACTATCATTCGATCTGTGCTTCTCGTAATTGTGTAAATTTCTATCAGGTTACCCCTCAACCTTTGCCATTCAAGTGAAAACAAACTAAGTTTGTCCAATCTCTCCTCATAGCTAATATGCTATAAACCTGGCAACATCTGAGTGAACCATTTTTATTCCCTCTCCAAAGCCTCCACATCCTTCTGGTTGTGTGGCGACAAGAACTGTAAACAATATATAAATGTGGCCAAACTAAGGTTCAATACAACACGACTTGACAATTTTTGTACTCTATGCATCAGCAATGAAAGCAAACATGCTATATGCCTTCTTGACCACGTTATCCATTTGTGTTGCCACTTTCAGGAAACTGTGGACCTGTCCGCCTCGATCCTCTGTATGTTGATGCTACTAATGGTTTAGCCATTTACTGTATACTACTCTCCTTCATTAGATTTTTTAAAGTGCATCAACTTGCAATTGTCCCATTAAACTCCACCTGACATTTCTTTGCTCAAGTTCCCTATCTATATTCTCCTGTATCGTCTGGCAATCCCCCTTAATAGCCACAGCTCCCCCAATCTTTGTGTCATCAATAAACTTTAGTTTCCAAAACTTACATGTCTCTTTTTTTATTTTTGATTAAGCTCTTAATTTCTCTTGTCATCCAAAATTCCCAAATCTTGCCATCTTTATCCTTTATCCTGAACTTGAATTAACTGTTCTTTAAAAAATTCCCACATACCAGATTTACCCTCAAAAAACTGCTCCCTATCCACGTTCCCCAGTTAATGTCTAATATTGTCTTAGTTAGTCTTCCCTCAATTTAGTACATTCACCTGAGGACTACTGTTATCCTTAAAATTTCCAGAATTATGACCACTTTTCCTGAAATGCTTCCAAACTGAAACTTTGATCATCTAGCCTGGCTCATTCCTCAATATTAGGTGTAGTATGATTCCTTCCCTAATTGGACAATTTATATATGGTTTTAAAAAACTGTCCTGGACTCTCTAACAAATTCCCCCATCCAGTAAATATAGAGGAAGTTAAAATCTTCCATCAAACAACTTTTTTTTCACATTTTGGCATAATCTGTCCACACATCTGTTCTGCTATCATCTGCTGGCTGTTGAGAGGCCTATAGTATGATACCATAAAATTACATAGTTCTTGTTCTTGAGATCCACCTATATGGCCATTCTGGATGAGTTCTCCAAGATGTCCTCCTTCAGTACAGCTGTGATAATCTCCCCAAATAGTAATGCCAACTCCTAGACATCTTTTACACCCCTCCCTATCGCACCTGAAGCATCTAAATCCTGGAACATTAAACCCCTCTCTCAACCAAGTCTTTGTAATACCTCCAATGTCATTATTACACATGTCAGTCCAACCTCTAAGTTCATCTGCCTCACTTGTCATACTCCTCACATTAAAACAAATGGTATGTTTTTTTTATCAGAATAGAAGGAACTTTTCTCTGCCTATGTTTTATGTGGCCTGAGAATATTCAGTTCGTGCTTGATTATCCTCCCCAGGATGGAGTGAGCCAACAATGAAACAATTCTTTTTAAAATATTCTGAAGTCTAATCCAAAATCATTAGATGACAGAACTTTGGCTGTAGCTTAGTTTCATTTTGAAATTTGTTCTACTTTATCTCTCACCCATACAGATTTGATGGCTCCCAGAAACCTTAGTGTGAGACAATATGGAGGCTCTAGAATTTATGTTGAATGGGAACCACCGGATGAAGTCAGCGAGCCTGTGCAGGGCTATGTGGTTGACTGGAGAGAAGCAGCTGACAACAACAAGCAGCTACTTGATTGGAAAAGGCTTCCCAAGGACAATCACTCCTTGTTACTAGGACAATTTTCTCCACTGCAAGAATATCTAGCAGAAGGAAGTATGTGTGCAATAAGTCACTATTGTAATTGCTTGCTCCATTACAGAGTGAAATCTTTAAACTCTACAAACCATAGCCATCTGCTTCAGTATACTACCTTACAAACAAAATTGGGGGAAATTCTATTTCTCACCACAGTATGAAAGTGTGAATGAAATTTTAATTAACTCCATGAAAGTTTATTTGTATAAGTATGATAATAATCAAAATTAAAATGGGCAAATAAAATCTTCAATGGAAGATAATTTGGTAATGTGCTATTGAAATCATAGAAATGTCAAATGCACAGTCAGATTTTGAATAATGGAGGTATACGTGCGAATTCTTCAACAATGTTGTGGGTCAAAGGAAGGTTTTATGCTGCATTAACCAAATGAAGTGGAGGTCCTGGATGGATAGATCATACATATTTTGTTGTTGGAATGCATTTATAAATAAGGGTTCATTTATGCTGTCTTATGTTTTATGGTTGTCATAATGTTTCTTAATTTGATAAATGACTTCTACCCTTTCACTTAGGAAGCATTAAACCAAGAAAACGTTATAATATTTCTGTCACTGCAATGTACCTGAAAGGAAGAGGAAAGTCTTGTTCAGCTCAAGGATATTCTATAGAAGGAAGTAAGTAATCTGATTCTTTAATCAAATCCTACACCATCATGCTTCCAAATATCTTCTCTTTCTTTTCCGAAAAATGATGATTGATGATGTTCGATAAATATTGGTCAGACTCCATTAGCTTGTCCAGGAGGTAATTCTATCTGTTTGAATATCAGTGAATATCACAGTGAGTCTGATCTTAATGTCAAACAATGGCTTCTACACCCTCACTTGCCTGCTAAAGTCACTGAAAAGTGATCAGCATCAGTAGCAGTAATCCCTGTAGTTCTTCTTTTCTTTCCAAGTTCATGATTACTAAAGCTCTCCACAATACCCCAGGTGTCCAGATAGGAATGGGTTCAGCTATATCAGCACAAGATATATCTTCAGGACCTGATCAAGTTTATCCAAGGACATTGTGGGAAGCTAGGGAAGAAATTTCAGGGCCCTTAGCAGAGATATTTGTGTCATCTACAGCCACAGGTGAGATGCCAGAAGACTGGAGGATGGTGAATGTTGTGCCTTTATTTAAGAAAAGCTGAAAGGAGAAGCCTAGGAACTGTAGATCAGTGAGTCTGATGTCACTGGTGAGTAATTTGTTGGAGATGATTCTGAGAGATAACACTTACATGCATTTGGAGATTCAAGGACTGATTAAGGATAGTCAGCACGGCTATGTCTCATACCCTCAATTGAATTTTTTGTGGATGTGACCAAGCGGAAAAATGAGGGCCAAGCAGTACACGTTGTTACATGGACTTTAGTGAGGCCTTTGACAAATTCCGTATGGGAGACTGGTTAGTAAAGTTATATTACATGGGATTCAGAGACAGCTTGCCAATTGGATACAAAATTAGCTTGACAGTAAGAGACAGAGGTGGGTGAGGGGTGTTGGAAGTTTGTTTTTTTGGACTGGAGGCCTGTGACCAGTGCTGTTCCTCAGGAATTGGTGCTGGGTCCACTGTTGTTTGTCATTTATATAATTATTTGGATGAGAATGTAGGAAACATGGTTAGTAAGTTTGTGGATTACACCAGAATTGGTGGTATAGCAGCCAGTAAGGAAGGTTATCTGAGATTACAAAGGGACCTTGATTAATTGGGCCACAGGCCGAAGAGGGATAGATGGAGTTTAATTGAGATAAATGTGAGGTGTTGCATTTTAGTAAGAAAAGTAAGGGCAGGACTTACACAGTTAATGTAGGGCCCTGGGGAATGTTGTCGAACAGACAGACCTAAGGGTTCAGGTACATATCTCATGAAATTTGCATCATAAGTAGACAGAGTAGTAAAGAAGCCACTTAGATTGCTTGCTTTCCTTGTTCAGAGCTTTGAGTATAGGAGTTGAAATATCATGTTACATTTGTACAAGACATTGATTAGGTCACTTTGGGAGTACTGTGTAGACTCTTCTGTAGAAAGGATATTATTAAATTGGAGAGGTTGCTGAAAAGATTTACAACAATGTTACCAGTAGTGGAGGGGTTAAGTTATATGGAAAGGCTGGATAAGCTGTGACCTTTTTCACCGAAGTGTAGGAAGTTGGGGGTGACCTTATAGAGGTTTATAAAATCATGAGGGGCATGGATAAGGTGAATAACAAAGGTCTTTTCCCTCAGGCTGGAGAGTTCAAAGCCAGGGGCCATAATTTTAAGGTGAGAGTAGAAAGATTGCTATACTTAAGTTATTTTGGCATTTCTGAGATTACATCTCGAACACTGATTGTCCTTATTTAAGGAAGGAGGTGAAGGTGGCTCAGAAGAAGTTAAGTAGATTAATGGCTGAAATGAACAGATTGCCTTATGAAAAAAATTGGACAGACGGGACTTGATTTCTTTGGTTTTTAGGTGACTATGGAAAGGGGGCTTCCTCTTTTGGGTGAGTGCAGAACTAGGGAACACTGTTTTAAAATTAGGGGCCATCCTTTTAAGATGTAAAGAAAGGGATTTTTCTCTTAGAGTATTGTACAACTTTAGAAACCTTTACCTCAGAAAGTGTGAAGGTGTGGTTATTGAATATTTTAAAGTTGAAAGTAGATAGATTATTGTTAGGCAATAAATTCAAATGTTACCAAGCATAAATGGAATTCAGAACACAAACAAATCAGCCATGATCTTATTGAATGACAGAGCAAGCCTGAAAGGCTGAATAGCTTACTTCTATTCCTAATTCTTATGTTCAAATGTTTGCAGTTTTACCAACTCAGTCTCTTGTTCATTGAATCGCTCATGTTCCATTCAATGGATTTGGCTCTTGAATCTTTTTCACTGGTCACCATAGGGAATCTGAGGTTCCTGGATATGGCATCCCTGCAGAACCTCCTTAACAAGATTCATATCAGTCTTGATGGAATCAAATCCCCAGTGATTAATTTCTCAACTCTGTTAAATAATCTATTTGGCTGTGGCAAAACTAGTACAGCAGCAGTGATCTTTACAATCCACAATCCCTGCCCTCCTGCTTTTAGTGTTCTGTCTTTTTTAACTATTTTACACAATAAGTCCCTGCATTGTTCTTAGACTTAATCTTCCTGTGTCTTCAACAGCATCTGTTCTGAACTGTATCAACTCAGGCCAGGTATAATATCCAAATAGCTTCCAATTGATCCTTTGATTTTTAGATTTCAACCACCCCCTACCCCACCCCAACATTTGGGACCCAAGTCCATTGCCTAGAATTAAAATGCTTGCTGGGAAGTCCAATTATATTCTTTGCAGAATACCTCTAAGTTTCACTTTGGAATTAAAGTGGCATCAGATGAAAACAAAATACAAGTATTTTCCAGGCCAAAAGGGTCAATGCACCATCCCTCCTCAAAACAAACAAAAACTTGCTGAAATAAGACTTTCAAAATACAACACGTTTTAACTTTCTAAACATTTGAACAATGAACTTATCCCAGACTGTGGGTAGTAGTTTTCCCTTGTCAAATTTTGCAACTACACACTAAATTTTTACAAAATAAAGAACGCTGTAAAGAATCTGAAACAAAAACATATATTTTTGGTGAAACTCAACAGGTCTGGTAGAATCAGTGGAGAGGAAACAGTTAGCATTTCAAATCCAGTGACCTTTCTTCAGATCTGAAACAGCAATTCCTGCTTTTGTTTCAAATTGCATTTGCTTTTTACACTTAACCTATAAAGAAACCAATCAAATATGACCAGATTTTAAAGTTTGACTTGCCTGAATTCTGAGAGATCAATTTTTTTTTGCAAACAAGAGTTTGTTTTACTGCTGGTTAATTCATTTTCTTTCAATCTTTGCAAGATATCCCCTTTCCCATTTTGCAGAATCTTTAAGGTTTTTCATGTCCTTGTACAATGGAATTAGGTGTAAATATTGCTGATGTCCTAACTACAATCTTCTGAAATTCTTTCAATTTGAGAATCAGCCCTTTAGATTGCAAAATTATACATACCAATGTGCTTTTTAGAAATGATGAAATTCAAATCTGTAGCATCAGCATACCCTCAAGTTTATAGCGCTAAAGGTGCTAATGGTTAGATCTTGTGTGGGTCACATTGGGTCAGGCAAGTAAAGGGGACATATAGTTGTGTCTCTGCATTAGCCCACATTGGTTGAAAGGGTGAGATCATGATGTGCTGGTAACTACTAAAACTGGCCAATGAATGTGCTTGACTCCTGAAGCAACAAAAATAAGCAAAAAAAGGTGTTTTTTTCTGGGCCTATTTAAAGGCAATTCAGCAATTAGCAGCTGAACTGCTTTTGACTTACATGTGTTCAGGCCAAGTTGATGGAAACATTGTGGAAAGTTACTGAAGGAGTGCAAATATTTCTGCTGACCATTAAAAATTTAAGAGAATTAGAAATGTTTGATAAGTGTGGGGGCACTTGTTGCGGTGCTGTTTATTCTGACGAGTAGGCAGGACAGGCAGAGAACAGGACCAAAGGAGAGTTCTGCTAGGAGGTAGGAGAGGAAGGATTCTGTTTAGATTCCTCAGCGTGTGAGGATTTTCGTGTTGGGATAAGGCAGGAGGCTTCAACTCACTCAAGACATGGTGACAGAATTGTGTTCACTGAGACCTGGAACTTCCAAGCAGGGAGAGAATGGCCCTGTGTACCTGTGAAAATCACAATCACCCTTTTTAAGGATTGAGTGACTGAAGACCTTGAAAGTATTTAGCTGATTAAAGAGCGGGAGAGAGACAGCATGGATTTTAAAACTGTAGAGTCATACCTGATAAGCCTACATTTTTTTTGGAGAGTTGACTAAAGTAGTGGTTGGAGGAATGTTAATGAATATTGTAAGGATTTCGAGAAGGTTCTGTTCCTCACGAGAAACGCACTCACCTGTCACAAAGTCCAAACCTCTGCCACATGTATGTTTAATGATGACCTCCAACTTCACTACCTTTTTTTGCCTTTACTCTCCATGTTGCTTGAACTTACTGCTCACTTGCTGCTTTCTCAGACTTGATTACAATTTCCCTTTGTGCCTATCATGTGCACCATCCAAGTATCTTATTGGGGCATTTGGTGCTAAGTCAGCTTCAGCACTTTCCTTTCTCAGCCTCCGTGTAGAATGACTTCATCCTCGGTAATATTAACCTCCATCTCAAGTCACCATGTTCTCCCTGCGCTGAATTCATAATTCTCTTAAACTTCCTAAGTTAATTCATCCACGTAACTTCCCAAACCATATCATGGTCACCTTCTTGACTATGCCATCACATGTGACCTCTTAATCTTATTATATCAGTTACACATCAAACCTTCATTGGTAATTTCCTTTTATAAATTACCACTCACATTCCGTTTCTACACAAGAACCTTCAGAGATGTGATGCTGGATTTTGATTGGCAGGATGTGACTAGTAGTATTCCACAAGAATCTATATTGAAGACTTAACTATTCGGTGTGGTTTTAATTACTTGGAGAATGAAATAGGAAGCCACAGATCTGAAATTTGGTGGTAGCGCAAGGATGCCACAGTAAATGTTGTAAATGAAAGCAGAAGAATTGCAAAGGAATTTTTATGTATTAAAGTAAATGGGCAAAATTGTGCAGATGAATTTCAGTGCAGGCAATTGTGATGTTGTCCACTGTGGACGTAAAAATGATAAAACACTATACTTCCTAAATGGTAACATCCAAAGAGGTGTGGGTAGTGGTTAGTAGGGGGCAGGGAAGGGGTGAATATCTTTACCTGCATGGATTATTAAAATGGTATGAACATCTGGAGGTGTATTAGACAGCGAAGAAGGTTACCTCAGATTACAACAGGATCTCGATCAGATGGGCCAATGGGCTAAGGAGTGGCAGATGGAGATGCTGCATTTTGGGAAAGCAAATCTTAGCAGGATTTATACACTTAATGGTAAGGTCATAGGGAGTGTTGTGAACAAAGAGACCTTGGAGTGCAGGTTCATAGCTCCTTGAAAGTGGAGTCACAGGTAGATAGGATAGTGAAGAAGGTGTTTGGTATGCTTTCTTTTATTGGTCAGAGTGTTGAGTATAGAAGGTTACATTGTGGCTGTACAGAATGTTGGTTAGACCACTTTTGGAAAGTTTCGTGCAGTTCTGGTCTCCTTCCTATCGGGAGGATGGCGTGAAACTTGAAAGGGTTCAGAAAAGATTTACAAGGATGTTGCCAGGCTTGGAGGAATTGAGCTATAGGGAGAGGCTGAATAGGCTGGGGCTGTTATCCCTGGAGCGTCGAAGACAGAGGGGTGGCCTTATTGAGGTTTATAAAATCATGATGGGCATGTACAGGGTAAACAGACAAAGTCTTTTCCCTGGAATGGGGGAGACCACAATGAGAGAGCACATGCTTAGAGTGAGAGGGGACAGCTATAAAAGGGACCTAAGGGGCAACATTTTCACACAGAGGGTGGTGTGTGTATGGAATGAGCTGCCAGAGGAAGTGGTGGAGGCTGGCACAATTGCAATATTTAAAAGGCATCTGGATGGGTATATGAATAGGAAGGGTTTAAAGGGATATGGGCCAAGTGCTGGCAAAGGGGAGTAGATTAGGTTTGGGTATCTAGTTGGCATGGAAGAGTTGGACCGAAGGGTCTGTTTCCGCACTGTACATCTCTACGACTCTGACTCTATAATTGCAGAAAACAATTCAAATGGAATGTTGACTTTTATATCCAGACAAACAAAATTAAACTAGTAGAAGTCATGACTCCTTTATTGAAAGCCTTAGTTATACCGTACTTGTAGACTATGAATGGTCATACGTGGAATAGATGTGTTGACTGAGGAGGCTGTGCAATGTAGATATTATCTGGACTCATAATGTTAAATTACAAGAAGATATCATTTAAATGAGGGTTGTATTTCCTGGAATTTAGGAGGTTATGATGAGACTTAATTAAGGATGACAGACAGGGTAGATAGAAAAAGCTTACTTGCACTGTTAGAGGGAGTAGGATTGTGGCCTTAGACTGCAAATTAGAGCCAGACCTTCAGAAGAGAAGTTAGAAGCACTTCTAAAGTCAAAGGTTAGTAAAGCTTTGGAACTCTTACCTAAAAGGCAAGTTATTCTCGATCAATTATAAATTTTGAATTTGAGATTGATAGATTTTTTGATAGATAGTAAAAAAAGGAGGCAAAGCCAGATATATGGAGTTCAGTCATAGATCAGCTGTAATCGTACTGATCAGTAGTGAAAGAGGCCCAAAGAGCTAAATGATCTACTTCTGTCTCTATTATATTAAACAGGTACAACATACTGAGTATAAATAATGATGGGATATAGAATGGGTAATCTTAACACCAAACTACCATTTGCAACAATAGACAGTAAAGAAATAAATCAACGGATCTGCGAAACCAGATCCCAACCTACTGTTTGTATGCTTGTTTCTGTTTTAACTATGCAGACTCTCTGGAAAAGTAGGTCTTTGATTATAAGACTCAGGTGACATTTTGTTTCTGTCATTTGGATGCAATATAAATTAAAAATCAAAGTTTCCCATGCCTCAGAAGTTCTAAATGTTAATTGAGCTGTAATCAGCAGAATCAGAAGTTATATGCAGTTTATAGCATTGCGTATGGGTAAGGAGAACTTTGAATATCCATCCTGGTGTCTCAAATAAGTCTTCTGTAGTTGTTGGCCAATCTCATTTCTCCTTCAAACCAAGGATCTCTCTCTCTCTATCCCTCTCTCTATTTATTGTCCATCTCTTAAACTTGCTGGCCACATTTATGATCTCGAGGTAAAAACAATGACTGCAGATGCTGGAAACCAGATTCTGGATTAGTGGTGCTGGAAGAGCACAGCAATTCAGGCAGCATCCGAGGACAGGCAAAATCGACGTTTCGGGCAAAAGCCCTTTTTATTCCTGATGAAGGGCTTTTGCCCGAAACGTCGATTTTGCCTGTCCTCGGATGCTGCCTGAATTGCTGTGCTCTTCCAGCACCACTAATCCAGACATTTATGATCTCGTCTGGTTTTCCCTATCTTCTGGTTGTTTGCACAATTCTTGCCCCTCATCTATGATGTTTCCCCCTTACTCAATGCAATCAGCTGTGGCCTTCTGGGGCTATTAGGTATGAGTGATATGTATTTCCACTCCACGCTGAGATCTCCCTACATTTACTGCATAGAAATTTTGATATTTCTGTTTTCAGAACCTACAACAGGACCAAATGTTTCCGTGTTGAAACTTGCTGGACAGCAAGTACTTTTAAAATGGGGAGAAATTTCTCTTGAAGAACAACAAGGATTTATCACCAACTATACCATATACCTGAAGAGAGGTGCTGATGGGTCATATCTTGCTTCATGTGAGTAAAACCGTGTAAACTTTCTTTTATGAGGAGAAAGTGACCACTGCAGATACTGGAGATCTGAGTCAAAGAGTGTGGTGCTGGAAAAACACAGCTGGTCAGGCAACATCCGAGGACCAGAACAGTCGAAGTTTCAAGCATAAGCTCTTCATCAGGAATGAGGAGTGGCCCAAGGGGACTGAGAGATAAAGGGAGGGGGTGGGGCTGGGGTACGGTAGTTGGGAATGCAAAAGATGGTTGAAGGCAGGGATGAGGGTGATAGATCGGAGAGGAGGGTGTAGTGGATAGGTAGGAAGAAAGATGGACAGGTAGGACAGCTAAGGAGGGTGATACCAAGTTGGAAGGTTAGCTCTGGGAAAAGGTGGGAGAGGTGAAATGAGGAAACTGGTGAAATCCACATTGATCCCATGTGGTTGGAGGCTCCCAAGGTGGAAAATGAGGCTTTCTTCTTCCAGATGTCGGGTGACTAGAGTTTGGCGGTGGAGGAGGTCCAGGACTTGCATATCCTTGGCAGAGTGGGAGGGGGTGTTAAAGTACTCAGCCACAGAGCGGTAGGATTGTTTAGTGCATGTGTCCCAGAGATGTTCTTTGAAATGTTCCGCAAGTTGACGTCCTGTCTTCCCAGTGAAGAGGAGACCACATTCTTCTGGTCCACCTGGGAGCAGATGCGGTGGAGGCAGAGGAATTAGAAATATGGGATAGCGTTTTTACAGGAGGCAGGGTGAGAGGTGGTGCAGTAAAGGTAGCTGTGGGAGTGGGTGGCTTTGTAGTAGATGTCCGTGTTGAGTTGGTCGCCGGAAATGAAGATGGAGAAGTCCAGGAAGGGGATGGAGGTGTCCGAGATGGTCCAGGTGAACTTGAGGTCGGGGTGGAAGGTGTTTGTGAAGTTGATGAACTGTTCAACCTCCTCACAGGAGCACAAGGTGGCGCTGATTGATGTAGTAATTGATGTAGTCGAGGAAAAGGTAGAAAATGGTGCCGGTGTATCTGCGGAAAATGGACTGTTCCACGTACCTCTGCCAGCTCAAGAAGTGCAAATCCTGCACCCATACCTCCCCCCCTCATCTTCATCCAAGGCCATGGAGGATCCTTCCACATCCGACAGATTTATCTGTACTTCCACAGTCATCTACTGTGTCCATTGCTCTCAATATGGTCTCCTCTACATTGGGGAGACAGGATATCAACTTGCAGAACATTTCAGAGAACATTTCTGAGATACATGCACTAAACAACCCCACTTCCCTGTGGCCGCTCCCTCTCCCACTCCACCAAGGATATGCAAGTCCTGGGCCTCCTCCGCAGCCAAACTCTAGCCACCTGACGCCTGGAGGAAGAACGCCTCATCTTCCGCCTTGGAACCCTCCAACCACACGGAATCAAAATGGATTTCACCAGTTTCCTCATTTCTCCTCCCACACCTTATTCCAGATCCAACCTTCCAATTGGCACTGCCCTCTTAAATTGTCCTACCTGTCCATCTTACTTCCCACCTATCCGCTCCACCGTCCTCTCCGACCTATCACCTTCACCCCTACCTTCATCTACCTATCGCATTCCCATCTACCTTACCCCAGCCCCACCCCCCTCCCATTTATCTCTCAGTCCCCTTGGGCCCCCCCTCATTCCTGTTGAAGAGCTTATGCTCAAAACGTCGATTCTCCTGCTCCTCAGATGCTGCCTGTACTTTCTTTTTTCACAAGTAACTTTTATTTTCATCCTCTGTTGTTCATTGAGGAAGAGATTATGCTGACCCATTCTTTTTGTTTGATGTTACAACAGAAGGAATCAGCTCAAAGTGTTTAACATGTGCAGCAATTGGAAAGCAATTAGACTCTTTGATACTTTACTTGATAATAAAGTTGGGCATTCACCATCTAGACCCATTCTACTTTCTATATCTCTGTGACACAAGTACCATTGTGCCTGGAATTATGTTAATCTCTAATTCCATCCCGGAAACCTTCTGTAGCCAATATTATTGAATCTCAGCTTCTTTTTGATTATGGGTAAATAAGACTAAGGAACACATCAGCAATAATATGTTAGAATGCTTGAGAATAGTCAACAGATGAATAACCTATTCCTGTTCCTACATAAGTTTGTTTTTTCTTTTGTCTCTTCAACAAATGGGAGAAAAAACTAGCATCAGATATTTATCACATCCAAATCCAAGTTCACCTTCAGCAATACACTGTCCAATAAATCAACTCTTTCAAAGCTTTTGGAGCAAGAGGCTGGACCAGATATGACATCTCAACTTCCCAGTTGTCTAAATAACAAAAAAACACATGCAATACAACCAAAACAGTCCTTTACTTGAGAGCAGTTACATATCCATTTAACAACCTGTGGATTACTCAGATCCACTTGTGATGACCATTATCTATAGATGAGATAGGCATTTGGAGAATGCAGGCAAAGACAAAAATAATGTTTGAAAGTGCAAGTCTGGGGGCATAATCTGTGATATCAGGTCACTCAAATTTTGACCTACTGATAAGGCCCATGTTTATGTATTGTGGTGTTCTGAGTTACAAATTCCCCAAATTTGGAATTGGCATACAGTGTTAAGTAAATGCTTCAGTTTTGCAAATGATTCTGGTTCCATTTTTTAGATATGAATGGAGGGATGGAGAGGATATAAATTGTTTTCAAATTTGTAAGGTACAATGTATAGAATTATAACATACATTTATAATATACAACATAGTAGTTGCAGACATCTATAGTTTACAATTGCACATTGGCAACAAATATTGACATTTTTACATAGCTAGGTTATCAAAAGTTGTCAGTCATAATCCAAGTTAATTGATTAATTTGGAGAGATATTGAATTTGCAGAAAGACCTTGCACATAGAAAAATATGAAATGTGCACATTCTCTTCAAAGTGTGAAGATAATAGAGCTTTTACTTCTGTATGTGAAAATTACCTGATCTAAATGAGAGTGCAGGTAACTGGGCTCAGCATTCCAAAGATAGAAAAGTAATAAAAGATTGGCAGGATTCCCACTCTCAAGTAACACTATCAGTCAGTAGGATCATTTACACTTCGTTCAGATATTGGGTAAAGTGCCATCAGCCTATTGTGCTGGTTCGCAGACTGAAATTACTTTGAATACCATAAGATGACAGAACATAAGAGGAGACATAGATCATTCAGCCTATTGATTTTGTTCTTCTATTCGATGAGATCATGGTTGATCTGATAATCCTCAACTTCACTTTCCTGCCTTTTCGCCATAACCCTTGATTCCCTTACTGATTAAAAATCTGTCTGTCTCAGCCTTGAATATATTTAACCACACAGATTCAACAACCCACTGCAGTAATGAATTCACAGATTCACTGCCCTTTGAGAGAAGACATTCCTCCTGATCTCTGTCTTAAAAGTATGACCCTTAATTCTGGGAATATCTCCTGAGGTCCTAAATTCTCCACATGGGGTAATCAATCTTTTCCCTCATCCCATCATTCAATCTACCAAGTAGCCTAAGAGTCTTATACGTTTTAATGAGATCACATCTCATTTTCCTAAATACCAATGTGTAAAGACTCAACTTACTCACCATCCCCTCATAAGACAATCCCTCCAAACTTGTTATCAAACCTAGTCAACCTTCTCTGGACTGTCTCAATTGCTAGTATGTCATTCCTTAGATAGGTGACTCAAAACTATTCATAGTATTCCAGCTGTGGTATGACAGGGTCTTGTATAACTTTAGAGTCGAAAGTGTGGTGCTGGAAAAGCACAGCAGGTCAAGCCGTATCCAAGGAGCAGGAAAATTGACATTTCGGGCAAAAGCCCTTCATTAGGAATGAGGCTGGGAGTCTCAGGGGTGGAGAGTTAATGGAGGGGGGTGGGGCTGGGGGAAGGTAGCTGAGAGTGTGATAAGTGGTTTGAGGTGGGGGTAATGGTGATAGGCCGGAGGGGAGGGTGGAGCGGATAGGTGGGAAGGAAGATGGACAGGTAGGACAGGTCATGAGGGTGGTGCCAAGTTGGAAGGTTGGAACTGGGATAAGGTGGGGGGAGCGGAAATGAGGAAACTGGTGAAATCCAACCGCAACAAGGACAGAACCCCCCCAGTCCTCACCTTCCACCCGACTAATCTCCATGTACGTCACATCATCCTCCGCCATTTCCGCCATCTACAAACGGATCCCACCACCAGAGATAGATTTCCCTCCCCACCCATATCCACTTTCTGTAATGGCTGTTCCCTCTGCGACTGCCTCGTCAGGTCCACACCCCCCCCCCACCAACTCACCCTCCCCTCCTGGGATCTTCCCCTGCCACTGCAAGAATTGCAAAACCTTCACCCAAATCTTCCCCCATTACCTCTGTCCAAGACCATAAAGGATCCTTCCACATCCATCAAAGTTTCACCTGCACTTCCACACGTCATTTACTGTATCCATTGCTGCCGATGTGATCTCCTCTACATTGGAGAGACAGGACGCCTACTTGCACAGCACTTCAGACAACATCTCCGGGACACCCGCACCAACCAACCCCACCGCCCCTGGCTGAACACTTCAACTCCCCCTCCCACTCCACCAAGGACATACAGGTCCTGGGCCTCCTCCAACACCACTCCCTAACTACCCGACGCCTGGAGGAAGAACGCTTCATCTTCAGCATCGGGACCCTCCAACTCCCATGACATCAATGTGGATTTCACCAGTTTCATCATTTCCCCTCCCCCCACCTTATCCCAGTTTCAACCTTCCAGCTCAGCGCCATCCCCATGACCTGTCCTAACGGTGGCACAGCAGTTAGCACTGCTGCCTCACAGCGCCAGAGACCCGGGTTCAATTCCCGCCTCAGGCGACTGACTGTGTGGAGTTTGCACGTTCTCCCCATGTCTGTGTGGGTTTCCCCCTGGTGCTCCGGTTTCCTCCCACAGTCCAAAGTTGTGCAGGTCAGGTGAATTGGCCATGCTAAATTGCCCGTAGTGTTAGGTAAGAGGTAAATGTAGGGGTATGGGTGGGTGGCGAGTCGGTGTGGACTTGTTGGGCCGAAGGGCCTGTTTCCACACTGTAATGTAATGTAATCTAACTGTCCATCTAACGTCCCACCTATCCGCTCCACTCTCCCCTTTGACCTATCACCATTATCCCCACCTTCATCCACCTATCGCACTCTCAGCTACCTTTCCCCCAGTTCCACCCCCTCCCATTTATCCTCCACCCCCGAGGCTCCAAGCCTCATTCCTGATGAAAGGCTTTTGTCAGCACCACTCTCTCTCGACTCTAGTCTCCAGCATCTGCAGTCCTCATTTTCGCCTTGTATAACTTTATCAAGTTTTTCCTACTTTGATACTCTATTCCCTTCAACATAAAAGAGTCATAGAGTCATAGAGATGTACAGCATGGAAACAGACCCTTCGGTCCAACCTCCTGTTTGCCTTCCCTATCACCTGCTGAACTTGGATACTAGCTTTTTGCGATTTATTGACGATGTCTCCCACATCCCTCTGTTCTATAGTTTTCTGCAGTCTTTCTCCATCTAAATAATATTTAGCTTCTCTATTCTTCCTGCCAAAATGCATAACTCACATTTTATTCCGTCTGCCAAGTTTTTGACCTCTCACTTAGCCTCTTTGTGTCAGACACTTGTCTTCTCACCCAGTTTTGTGTCATCCACAAACTGGGCTTTGGTATATTAACTTGCCTCATCCAAGTCATTAATATATAGGGAATAATTGTGGCCCCTGTACTTATTCCTGTGTGGCTGATTTTTACAGGTATGTGACTAGCTTTGAAGCAGTGTTCACAGGCAGTTCATGAGAGTAGGTAGGAAGTAATAGGTTAAGGTTAGGAAAAGACAATTGCAATGGTGAGTGAATGAAAGGCAGTTAAATCAGCAGCAGATGGCAATATTTCTGAACAGCATTACTGTGGTGGAAATGATGAATTGGAGAGATGCGTGGTGGGTGGCTGGATCAATACCACATGCTTCACAAAATTAGCCAACATTAAAATTATCCTATTGTTCACCTTCTCATATAAAGACCATTTGGATGAGATACTGGACTCTAACGAATGGCTAAACTGGAGTTGATGCTTCCAAGTAAACAAGAGAAAAAAATTAGCAAAATTAAATAGTTTGTTTACACAGTTGATGATATACAAGCCACGATCTAATATTAACTTGTTCTCTTAAAGAACAGAGCAGAACAGGAAGGAAGGAAAGTTATTTCAGCTGAATTCTGTAAGCTGTTAGCAAGGCTGTTTTTTTTAAACATATGCTGAGACCTGTGCTCAGGAGGAAGCAGTAAAATGTTCCGTTTCCACACAAGTGCATTTAGCACTAAGTTCAGATTTTTACTTGCTTTGTTCAGTTTTATACAGAAGCTTGGATGACTTAGGGTTTATTCTTTATGTGCAATTTTATCTTATGAAAACTTCAGCAGCAAGTTTAATCAATGCACAGTGCCGTTCTATTTTTGCACTGTTTGTTTGTAGCTGTTGAATTATGTACTTTGCACTTGGTGTTAAGCATGCAAACAGCATGAAAGGAGAAAACAAATCGAGGCTGACTAGGTTTCTGCTGGGTGATGAAGAGCTTGTGGCGGTTATATGAGAAACCAAATCCTCTGTTCATGCCTCAACAAACAGTAGTTCCTTAGCCAGGGTCTATTAAACAGTGGTGATAAAAGCCAAGTGTAAAGTATAATTGTGAGCCATAACCAAATGTAATAACTCACATCCACATTACTGATTAAATACAGCAAGTTACATCTTTCACCTGGTTGAAGGTGACAGACAGTTGTATGTATTGTTATACTGTTTAGATTTTACCTGTTATTTACCATTTAATCTGTCCGTATTTTTATTTACAATCAAACTATTTTCTTCACATATTCACATTTAGGCACTTATGATTGCCATCATTTTCTTTTGTTTTGTTTATTGTTCTTCCCTTGTTTTTTAAAATAACTCTTTGAGACAATTTTTTATGTTATTGTATATTTCTGCTTTTTTATGTAGTTTGCAATCCATTCATCCCATGAGTAATGTTTGTGCCAAGAAATGATCATTTTCAACAGGAGAGAATCTTAACAACCTCTCATTGATATCCAACAACATCCATCACTTCATTGCCCATCACTGACATTCTGGGAATCAGTATTGACCAGAAATTCAACTGGACCGTAAATACTGCAGTTATAAGAGTAGATCAAAAGCTGTGAATTCTGTAGTGAGTAAATCTTCTGCTAATTCCTCAAAGTCTATCCATTATTACAAGGCACAAGTCAGGAGTGTAATGGAATACTCTCCAATTGCCTGGTGAGTGCAGCTCCAACTAAAGTTTAGAAGCTCAACCATCCAAAACAAAGCAGCTTGTTTGATTGTCTTTCCCCCGCCAATCCACCACTTTAGACATTTATTCCCACCATAAACTGCGCACCACTGCTGTGGGGTGTACTACCTATAACATGCACAATATCACTTGACACAACTCTTTGACAGCACCTTGCAGTCATATGTGACCACCTAATAGCATTATCGCTGAATGGTTAATTCAGAGACTCAGGTAATGTTTTGGAGATCCAATTTGAATCTGCCGGATGGTGGAATTTGAATTCAATGAAAATTTGGAATTAAGAGTCCAATAATGGCCACAAATCGATTGTCGATTATTGGAAAAACTCATCTGGTTCACTCATATCCCTCAGAGAAGGGAACTGCCATCCTTAAGTGCCCAGGTAGACCCATTGTTATAGCCTGCTCCTGGCCCACAGAAGTCATCTCTTCCTACCTTGACTCAGTCTTTTCTCCACTAGTCCAATCTCTGCCCGTATATGTCCATGCTTCCTCTGACGCTTTATGGCAGTTTCAGAATTTCCAGTTTGTAGGCTCCAGTCGCCTCCTCTTTACCATGGATGTGCAATTCCTTTACACGTCCATCTCCTACTTGGATGGTCTCAGATCTCTCAGCCTTTTCTTGGAGCAAATACCTGACCAATCCCCACATACCACCATCAACAACTTCTCTTTTAACTCCTCCCATTTTCTCCAGGTCAGAGGGTTGGCCATGGGTACTCACATGAGCCCCAGTTATGCCTATCTCTTCATGGGGTGCGTGGGGTACATTCCTTGTTCCAGTCCTATTCTGATGAAGGGCTTTTGCCCGAAACGTCGATTCTCCTGCTCCTCGGATGCTGCCTGCCAGCTCCATACTCTTGATTCTAATCTCTAGCAGTCCACACTTTCAACCAGTCCTATTCTGGCCTCATCCACAGCTCCTCTCTGATATACTGATAATATCATTGGTGCTGCTTCCCTCTCTTGTCCGGAATTAGAAAAGTTAATCGATTTCGTTTCCAATTTTCACTGATTCCTCCCTTCCCTTTCTTGACATCTCTGTTTCCATTTCTGGGTTTAGACTGGCCACTAATATCCAATATTAGCCCATCGACTCCCACACCTACCTGGACTCACATCCTCGCACCCGGTTCCCTATAAAGATTCCATTCCATTCTCCCATTCCTCCATTTCCATCCTAATCAGGCCAACTTCAGCAAGAGAGCCTCTGAAATGTCCACCATCTTCAACCCAAGGATTCCCCAGCACTGTTGTCAACACAGCCCTCAACCAGGTCTGACCCATCTCCCGCAGTTCTGCCCTCATCCCCTCTCTTCTCTCCCGCAACAGCGATAGGGTTCCTCTTGTATTTACTTACCATCCCATCAGCATCTACAAACATAAGATCATCAGCTGCCATTTTCACTACCTCCCACGAGATGCCACCAGCAGACACATATTCCCTTCCCCTACTTTTCTGGCTTCCACAGAGACCATTCCTCTGGAACACATTGGTACACTCTTCCTTCACTCTCAACACCCCACCACCGCACCATGGCACCTTCCCCAGCAACCGCCAAAGGTGTAACACTTATCTTCTGTCTCCTCAGTATCCAAGGGCTCAAAAATACCTTCCAGGTGAAGTAGCACTTCACCTGTACTTCTCACAACCTCGTCTACTGCATTCTCTGCTCTCAATGTGGTCTTCTTTACATTGGGGAAATGAAGCGTAGACTGGGTGACCACTTTGCAGAACATCTATGGCCTGCTTGCAAAAAAGATCTTGAGCTTCTAGTTGCCTGTCACTTTAACACACAATCCTGTTTCCTGGCCAACATCTCTGTCTCAGTCTTGCTGCAGGGAATGTCAGTGCAAGCTGGGAGAATAACACCTCATTTTCTGTTTGGGAACCCGACAGCCCTCTGGTCTCAATATCGAGTTCAATAATTTTAGGGCCTGAACTCCCCCATGTCCTAGACCCCTACCACCCACACTAGGCCTTGTCATCACATAGTCTGCTATTACCAATTGTTAGCCACTGCCAGTCTTCATTAACAGCTATTCGCCCTCCCAGCCAGATCGTTATCGACTCCTTTGTCAGTCCAACTATTCTTCTGTCTCTTTGAGCTCTATCCGTACCTATCGTTTACTCCTTAACCCCTTCCCCGACATATAAACTGACAGTTTCCTAGCTACCATCAGCTCTAAGGAAGGGTCACTGGACCCAAAACATTAACCTTGATTTCTCTTCTTGTTGCTGCCAGACTTGCTGAGCATTTCCAGTAACTTCTGTTTTTGCCATCCATACCTGGTCTGGCTTACATATAACTCCAGACCCAAAGCAATGCAATTGACTCTTAACTGCTCTCTGGACAATTCACGATGGAGAATAAATGTTGGCCTAGCCAGTGGTGCACACATTCCATGAATGAATTTTAAAAATCCTTCCAAACACAAAGTCTCCACCACAGAGAAAACAAGTAAACAGGTTAAGGAAATAGTACCACTTAAAGTGTTTCGCACCATCCTTGACTTGGAAATATTTTGTCCTTTGAAATCCTGCAATTCACTTACCAATGACACAGTGATTGCACATAATGCAATAACTTGCAGTCATTCAATGCGTTAGCTAATCACTGTCTTCCTAAATGCCCTTGGGGAAAGACAATAAATGCTGGCTTTACCAGCAATGCACAAATCCCAAAAATGAATACAAAAAAAAGTCTTACTCTAACTGCAGTATTAAATATTGCAGGAAACTAGGAAGAGAATTAAGCTATCCAGCCCACCAATCCTGCTCCACCATTCAATTAGATCACAGCTCATTCAAGTGGCAACTATTTATTGCCACTTTCCCACACTATCTCCACATCCATTGATGTTCTCAATACATTAAGAACAAGCAGATGACGAAGTAAAGGGTTGGGTCTTTCAGGTGCATATGGTAACTTGTGCATTGAAACAAAAGATGTGGGAAAGATTCTTGACAGTATTTTCTCTATCCCTTCAAAAAGGAGAGGGTTGGTGCAGACTTTCTAGTTCAAGATGAGTAAAACATTTTATGACATAAAGATGATAAGGGAAATAAGTACTAGGTGGGTCCATCTCCTTGAAGTGAATAAATCACCAACACCTTATAAATTGAATCCTCAGCTGTTAAAGGATGCCAGGGAGGAATAGTGACTCTCAGGATAATTTTTCAATCCTTTCTATGAACAGATGGGGTAGCAAAGATTTGGAGATCTGCACAGTAGCTCAGTGGGTAGCACTGCTGCCTCACAGCACCAGGGAGCTGCCGTTTGATTCCAGTCTCTGGTGACTGTCTGTGTGGAGTTTGCACATTCTTCCGGAGTCTGCATGGGTTTCCTCCGGGTGCTCTGGTTTCCTTCCACAATCCAAAGATGTGCAGATTAGGTGAATTGACCATGCTAAATTGCCCATAGTGTTCAGGGATGTGTAGTTTAGATATATTAGTCAGTGGTAAATGCAGAGTAATAAGGTAGGGAAATGGATCTGGTGGGTTTCTCTTCAGAGTGTCGGTGTGGACTTGTTGGGCCAAATGGCCTGTATACATACTGTAGGTATTCTACATTGTACAATTATTCAAAAGATTTAAGAATGGGCCAATTAATTATTGCTCATTCCTCATTCCTCATCTGCTCATTCCTGAAGAAGGGCCTGTGCCCGAAACGTCGAATCTCCTGTTCCCTGGATGCTGCCTGACCTGCTGTGCTGTTCCAGCAATAAAGTTTCAACTTTGATCTCCAGCATCTGCAGACCTCACTTTCTCCTCAATTAATTATTGGCTGGCCAGACTGACTATTACTTGAAAATTAATCAAGGATTAATCAGGGATCGTCATCATGATTTTGTTAGGGAAAGTTACTAACCTACTGGAATTGTTTGAGAAAGTTTGAAGGTAATAGAGTGAATGCTGTGTCCGTGGATTATTATAAGGCATTTGACTAGCTCCCACATGGCAGATGGGTCAGAACAATTAAGTCCTGGGTGAATGTGGCAAGTTAATTCCAAAATTAGCACAGTGACAGGAAATAAAGGGTAATGATCATTTTTTTTGAGGTTGGCAGTTGACTTCAGAATGATTTCAATGGCTTGGTTGAGTGGATGAATAATTGGCAAATCGAATTCAATCTGGAGAAGTTAGAGGTTATGCATTTTGAGAAGCCAAACAAAACAAGGAAATACACTGTAAATAGGAGAGTATTGAGAGGAATAGACAAAGTGATACACATTTCAGGTCCCTGAAACTGGTGGGATAGATAGATGAGGTGATAAAGAAGGCACATGGGATGCTTTCCTTCATTGGGTGGTGGATTGAATGCAAGAATAGAGAGGTAATGCTGGAACTGTATAAGGCACTAGTGTGTACAGGTCCAGTCATCACATTACAGAAGGACATAACTGATTATGGAGAGGAGATTTATGAGAACGTTGCCAGAGCTTGAAAGTTGTAGCTGAAGAAAGATTTGGATAGGCTATGATTGGTTCTTTCGGCATGGGAGGCTGAGGGGTAACTTATCGAGGTGTACAAAATAAGGGATTTCAAAGGAGTGAACAGAGAAGACCTGTTTTCTTTAGCAGAGCAGTTAATTATCAGGTGGCACAGATTTAATGTGTTTGATAGAAGGTTTAAAATGACTTGAGAGAAAGTTTTTTTTCACCGAGAATGATATACTTCTGGAATTTGCTGTCCATTGTGATGATTAAAGTGGAAATCCTCAACTTTTTAAAAGAGAACCTGGATATGTACTTGAAGTGCTGTAACCTGCAAGATTGCAAATGAAGTGCTGGTAAGTGGAATTAGAATGCGTAGCTAGTTTATTCAGCAGATATCACGGGCTGAATGGTCTCTTTCAGCACTGTAACTTATCCTATTAGGCAGTGCATTCCAAGTCACAACTTGCTACATAAAGCAAATTTTCCTTATTTTGATAGCTGCCTAAGCATTGTTGTTCTTTAAACAGTAGCTCCTTATTTAGTGTATCAAAACCTACATGATTTGCCCTTGGCAGAACAATCCAGGGTCCCTCTACAATGAAGTTCTAAATTCTTGTCCTATTCTAATAAGTCTTCCTGCAAATCTTCGACAGCCTTGATATCATAATTGAGTTGTAGTGCCCAGAATTGAACATAATGCTCCAATTGCAGCTTAATTCAAGGTTTCTAGACATTGAATAAGCAGTAAAAATGCACATATACAGGCCTAGCACATCTCATGTACTTGAAGATGTGGGTCCAGTACAACCAGTATGTTTATTTCTAAGTTTTACAGGTTTTCAACTTTTTTCTCCCCTTTGGAATAGCATATTCCGCTGTCAAATAATAAGTGACTTCTGGCACTGAAATAAAAGCAGGATTGTTTAATTGTGAGCCTTCTTGTTGCAATTCAGGTAGGGATGAAGAAGCAGTTGCATAATCACGAAGGGGTTTCCTGCTCTGCGGTAGAAAAACAGTTATTAGTTGCTCAGGAGAGGCCTGAGTGAAGGGCTCCAGCAGATGTCAAGGGGCTGGTGGTTGATTCTTATCAACTATCTGCAAGGTCGGGGTGCAGGGAGGAAGTAGCAAGCATTTACAGCCTTCATCTGTAAGTGTAAACAAACAGAATTTTATAATAAGTACTGAAGCAGCAAAACCTTTCTTTATATTCAAAAAGACTTGACTGCACAACTTTGGCACTATCATCAGTGCCAGGTGTGCCTGCAGTCTTGAGAATATCAACCATTCTCTATTCAGCCACTTCTGCCATCGCCTGCATGAAGCACCGTATTCGAAAGAAGCTAGAATGTGTAGTGTCATAACACATTGCTCCTAATGTTGCTTTGATACTTAGCCTGCTATTTGCAAACTTGCAAACACAATAACACCTCCTTCTACTCACAATTAAACATATTTTTAATAGTATGATGTTTCCTGCACTAATGCTATATAATAGCATCACCATGGAACCCTAAAATGGGTTTCTGACTTTCTCTCATTGCTGCAAAGCTAATGGATGTACTGTTGCTGGAGAAGTTCTGGAAAGCTATTGGAGTCAGAAGGGAAAGGTGCTGAACTTTTGCAAGCAGTTGCATGTAATTTGAGCACCTGTCAGCAGGAAACTTTGTAGAAACTTAGGGCTGTAGTTATTGCCTGCTTGGGCTATGGCATGACAAGGAAATATAAATAGGCAGCACAGACTGTGCATGGTATGAGAGTTCTAAATAGAGGCCAAATGTACTATTTCCTGAGCATTCTCCTGCGTCCACCTGAACCAAGATAGGTGTCTCTCAGATGGCTACAGTTCACAAGGCAGATTGTTACTGTACTGTATGATTTGTCTAACTCGACCTGTGCCGCAGGTTGAGATCCTGCTGCCAATGTTCAAGAGAACCATGTTCCCTCAGAAGGCAAAGCCAGGAATGTTACCAACATCTTGCAGTTCAATGTATATTATTGCATCTGGAAGTTAATAGAAACCCTGCAAGAGATTGAAAGGGGACTTAGAGTCAGAGTCATACAGCATGGAAACAGACTCTTTGGTCTAACCCATCACGCTGACCAAACATTCCATTCTGACCTAGTCCCATTTGCCAGCATTTGGCCCATTTCTGTCTAAATCCTTCCTATTCCTATACCCATCCAGATGTCCCTTAAATGTTGTAATTGTACTCTTCTCCATCACTTCCTCTGGCAGCTCATTCCATATGTACATCGTGCTCTGTGTGAAAATGTTACCCCTCAGGTCCTTTTTAATACTTTTCCCTGTCACCTTAAACCTACATTCTCTTGTTTTAAACTCGCCTACCCAGGGAAAAAGACCTTGGCTGTTCACCTATCCATTCCCCTCATGATTTTATATACCTCTTTAAGGCCATTCCTTAGCCTCCAATGCTCCAAGGAAAATAGCTCTAGCCTATTCAGTCTCTCCTTATAGCTGAAACTATTCATTCCTGGCACCATCCTTCTAAATATTTTCTGCATCCTCTCAAGTTTAATAATATTCTTCCTACAGAATGGTGACCAGAATTATATGCAGTATTCTAAAATTGGGTTCACCCAATGTACTGTACAGCCGCAAAATGATATCCCAACTCATTTATTTAATGTTATGACCAGTGAAGGCAAGCATGCCAAATGCCTTCTTCACTACCCTGCCTACTGCAACTCCACTTTCAAGGAACTATGCACCTGCACCTTACGTCTCTTTGTTCGGCAATACTCCCCAGGCCCCTACCATTAACTGTATAAGTCCTGCTCTGATTTGCTTTACCAAAATGCAACACCTCACATTTATCTAAATTAAACTCCATCTACCACACCTCAACCCTTTGACCCATCTGATCAAAGTCCTCTGAGATAATCATCCTCACTGTCCAAAATACCACCTATTTTGGATTCATCTGCAAACTTACTAACCATACTTTCGAA
This sequence comes from Chiloscyllium plagiosum, assembly GCF_037043375.1. Lineage (NCBI taxonomy): Eukaryota > Metazoa > Chordata > Chondrichthyes > Orectolobiformes > Hemiscylliidae > Chiloscyllium > Chiloscyllium plagiosum. The sequence continues at coordinate 60,126,560 of NW_028270147.1, read as the reverse complement.
ATTCACATCCAAATCATTTACATAAGTAATGAAAGGCAGTGGACTCAGCACTGATCCTTGTGGCACACCACTGGTCACAGGCCTCTAATCCAAAAACAACCCTCCACCGCCACTCTCTGTTTCTTACCTTCAAGCCAATTTTGTATCCATTTGGCTAGATCCCACTGGATCTCATGTGATCTAACTGTACTTAACATGGTCAAATGTTTTGTTGAAGTCCATATAGACACTGCTGTGCCTTCATCAATCTTCTGTATCACCTCTTCAAAAAACTCAATCAAGTTATTGAGACACAGTTTCCCACGCACAAAGACATGTTGACTATCCCTAATCCGGATTTGCCTTTCCAAATGCACATTAACTTTTAATAACTTTCACAGTGTATTTTCACAGTGGCATTGACTGCAGTTGTGTTACTCAATTGTGTTACTTGCGATACTAATGTCTCCATCATTCACAGCACTATCTTCTCCAAGATTCGCAGGAAATATAAGCCTGCCTGTCCTACATTGGTTCTCTGCTGTTGTCTTCTGTTAATGTGAAGTGTGTTGAAAGACAAAGGGAAGAGTCTTAAGATGATGCAATGCATTTTAGTGATGTCTGTAGCTGAAAGAATATGATAATTAACATGTGGGTGGAAGACTTGCAGCAATAGATGGGTGAAGTGGAGCATCTGAATGTTAGGCACAAAAGTACTGATTGTTAAAGATTGTTTATGAGTGAGTGTTCGAGATGTGGTGCATTGAGTGGTGTTTGGTTGTTGGGTAAGTAGTGTCAGTTCATTCAGAGCCAAAGTTGCTCTGGCCACTCACGTGTTTACACATGTTATTGTCTGGATCTATGGATAATGATGGTAGAAATGTTGACTTTTCTATCTTATGGCTGACCAGAAATCTCTCCCACTCTTATGCAGATATTAGCATGTGTTGGATTAAGTTCACCTTCTTTGTCTATCAAGTTCTGGAGTAGGACTTGTACCTGGTGCCTCTGGCTGAGAGGCAGGCATGCTACCCACTATGCAAAAGAGGATATGGTATTTGAAGATGCTTTCACTGACCTTGATCATTCATGTTACAACTTTGAAGTCTTTCTAATATTGTAATCAATTCCACAGGGTCATGGTGACCTGTTCTCATTCCATTCAGAATCTTCCAGACTTGTCTGGAGCCTTCAGAATGGTGTATAATTGAACATATTGGAGCAGGAGACAAAACCCTGATGGAGGCTTAAAATATTGCTGTTAAGTTCTCAGAATTTTTCATGGTTTTCAGATTATCTGATCTTAATGTTTAAGAATCACATTCTCATTTATTAGCATATTATGAATACTTACTTGACAAAAATTAAACATGTGTGAATGAACTGTTGAATGTCTACACTAGGCTGGGTCTCTCCTGAAACACAGCCACATAATTTAAATTTACACTTTTTATAGATCATCATCCTCCCAGATAACAGCAGTAAATGAGAGCCATACATCTCCTTGTAAAACTGCATCTGATAATCCTCAAAGTATTTACATTCTTCAAGGCCTCTTCATATTATTTGCAATGAATAGCCAGAACTTTTGAAAGATTAAGAGGACAGATGTGTGAAAAAGTGAGAGATTTCAATTAACAGTAGTACTTAAATTTCACAAATCCTTTCACAAACACTTCAAAATAATTCCAAATTTTCTTTCTCTTGTCCTAACACTATGATCATGTGCCACCTCGGCAGTTACAGGTGAGATTTTAGAAGCCTGTTGACTGGATTGTCATCTTGCCTCAGGTGATTTTGATTAAGGTCCTCTGGTAGTCCAACGTCTAGAGGGTCCAGTCTATGGGGGAGTCCTGTGCAGTTGTAACATCCTCAGCCTGAGCTGATGGAGGCATTGGTCTCACTGGCAGAGGGGAGGGAGTGCAGCAGGACACCACTGGGGTATCTGGAGATGACAGTCCTGGAGTGTCAATCTGTCACTCCTCTTCCCTGGCTGTGCACAATGCCACCTCCTGCATCCCTTGAAGGGTTGTGGTACTTAAAGCGATCAAGGTCCTGCAGCCTCCTCTTGCCAAGCCAATTAATGACTTCATCCATGGCTCCCCTCATGGAGTGGAGATCTGAATGCCTATCTGACAGATACTGATTGTTTGGCTGGATCGAGCTGCCTGCAATGGCTGATACACAGCCCAAGACTCTATCCACTCACATGCTGGAACTATAATATCAGACAGAATATGTACAGTTTCCTCTGTCCTTCCCTCCAGTCTTATTGATTGCCTAATGATTCCCTCTATTAACGGCAAAGTCAAGAGGCTCATCTATACTGGGTCATCAAGAACCTGTTCCACAACAATCCTCCAAATGTCAGAGACCTTGACCACCTCTTTCTCTTGCTATAGGTCTTGTTTGATTTTCAATAAATTTACACCCAAAGTGGAAATCTCTATGCTGTTATATGGTAGGGTGAGATCTCTTAGTTACATTTTAATTCACTCATGTGATGTGGGCATCTCTCGTTAGGCCAGTATTTATTGCTCAGAGGCAGTTAAAAGTCAACCATATTGTTGTGGCAATTGAGTCACACATAGGACAGGTCACATTGTTCATGACGTACACATTAAAATGTTGTAAGGCCAGTACCAAACTCAATAGTTCCTTTTCGACTGTGGAGTATTTCTTCTGGTGGATGTTGTTCTTCTTCGAAAAGTAACCAACTGGCAGTTCAGTTCCTTCCTTATCTTCCTGAGTACAGCTCCAACTCCAATGTCACTCGCATCAATTCCAACTTTAAAAGATTTTGAAAAGTTTGGTGGAGCTAAAACTGGTCTGGTGGTTAATATGGATTTCAAATGGTTGAATGCCTCCTGGCATGGTTCTATACATCAACACCAAAACTTTATGTTCTTCTTCAGCAAATCGGTTAACAATGCCACTACACTGCTAAACTTCCGATAGAATATGCTGAGTCCTAAGAATCAAAGCACCTCTTTCTTTGAGGTTAGGCATGTAAATTCCTCGATGGCCTTTGTCTTTGCATTCCGTGGGGTTGAACCTCCATGACCGATGTTATGTCCCAAGAACGTCATCTCTGTTTTCATAAATTCTGTTTTATTCAAGTTTATCACCAGCTTTGCTTCTCATAGTCATTCAAAGAGCTCTGCCAAATGTACCATGTTATCACTACATCGTCCAAACAGATTGCATAGTCTGTTAACCCAGCCACAACTCTGTTCATGAGTCTTTGGGATGAGGCAAGTGCGTTCTTCATTCTAAAGGGCATCACATTGAACTGATATAGCCCATTTGGGGTTACAAACACAGAAATTTCTTGCACTGACTCCGATAAAGGTAACTGCCAGTAACCACACATTAAGTCAAACTTGGTAATGTAACTGGGTTGTCCAGCTTTCTCGATACAGTCCTCCAATCTAGGAATTGGATATGAGTCAATTTTATAACGGCATCGACCTTCCGATAATCCACACAGGATCGTTGAGTCCCATCCGATTTGGGAACTAAGACAATCAGTGGACTCCACTGTGGCTTGGTTCGATGATGTCCTTGAGGAGAAAGTGAGGTCTGCAGATGCTGGAGATCAGAGATGGAAATGTGTTGCTGGAAAAGCGCAGCAGGTCAGGCAGCATCTAGGGAACAGGAGAATCGACGTTTCGGGCATTAGCCCTTCTTCAGGAATGAGGAAAGTTGGTCCAGCAGGCTAAAATAAAAGATAGGGAGGAGGGACTTGGGGGAGGGGCGTCGGAAATGTGATAGGTGGAAAGAGGTCAAGGTGAGGGTGATAGGTCAGACTGGGGTGGGGGCGGAGAGGTCGGGAAGAAGATTGCAGGTTAGGAAGGCGGTGCTGAATTTGATGGATTTGACTGAGACAGGCTGGGGGGAGGGGAAATGAGGAAACTGGTGAAATCCGAGTTCATCCCTTGTGGTTGGAGGGTTCCTAGCCGGAAGATGAGGCGTTCTTCCTCCAACCTTCGTTTCGCTGTGGTCTGACGATGGAGGAATCCAAAGACCTGCATATCCTTGGTGGAATGGGAGGGGGAATTGAAATGTTGAGCTACAGGGTGGTTGGGTTGGTTGGTCCGGGTGTCCCAGAGGTGTTCTCTGATACGCTCCGCAAGTAGGTGGCCTGTCTCCCCAATATAGAGGAGGCCACATCGGGTGCAAAGGATGCAATAGATGATGTGTGTGGAGGTACAGGTGAATCTGTGGCGGATATGGAAGTTTCCTTTGGGGCCTTGGAGGGAGGTGAGGGGGGAGGTGTGGGCGCAAGTCTTGCACCTCCTGCGGTTGCAGGGGAAGGTGCCGGGAGTGGAGGTTGGGTTGGTGGGGGGTGTGGATCTGACGAGAGAGTCACGGAAGATGAGGCGTTCTTCCTCCAACCATCGTTTCGCTGTGGTCTGACGATGGAGGAATCCAAAGACCTGCATATCCTTGGTGGAATGGGAGGAGGAATTGAAATGTCCTCACCCTGAACAACTTCTCTTTCCAATCCTCCCACTTCCTCCAAATGAAAGGAGTAGCCATGGGCACCTGCATGGGCCCCAGCTATGCCTGCCTCTTCGTAGGATATGTGGAACAATCCATCTTCCGCAACTACACTGGCCCCACCCCCCACCTTTTCCTCCGCTACATCGATGACTGTATCGGCGCCGCCTCGTGCTCCCACGAGGAGGTTGAACAGTTCATCCACTTCACCAACACCTTCCACCCCGACCTCAAATTCACCTGGACAGTCTCAGATTCCTCCCTCCCCTTCCTCGACCTTTCTATTTCTATCTCAGGCGACCGAATCAACACGGACATCTACTACAAACCAACCGACTCCCACAGCTACCTGGACTACACCTCCTCCCATCCTGCCCCCTGTAAAAACGCCATCCCATTCTCCCAATTCCTTCGACTCCGCCGCATCTGCTCCCAGGAGGAACAGTTCCAAAAACGCACATCTCAGATGGCCTCCTTCTTCAAGGACCGCAATTTCCCCCCCCCGACGTGGTCGACGATGCCCTCCACCGCATCTCTTCCACTTCCCGATCCTCCGCCCTTGAACCCTGCCCCTCCAACCGCCACCAGGACAGAACCCCACTGGTCCTCACCTACCACCCCACTAACCTCCATGTACAGCGCATCATCCGCCGCCATTTCCGCCACCTCCAAACGGACCCCACCACCAAGGATATATTTCCCTCCCCTCCCCTATCAGCATTCCGTAAAGACCACTCCCTCCGTGACTCCCTCGTCAGATCCACACCCCCCACCAACCCAACCTCCACTCCCGGCACCTTCCCCTGCAACCGCAGGAGGTGCAAGACCTGCGCCCACACCTCCCCCCTCACCTCCCTCCAAGGCCCCAAAGGAAACTTCCATATCCGCCACAGATTCACCTGTACCTCCACACACATCATCTATTGCATCCTTTGCACCCGATGTGGCCTCCTCTATATTGGGGAGACAGGCCGCCTACTTGCGGAGCGTTTCAGAGAACACCTCTGGGACACCCGGACCAACCAACCCAACCACCCTGTAGCTCAACATTTCAATTCCCCCTCCCACTCCACCAAGGATATGCAGGTCTTTGGACTCCTCCATCGTCAGACCACTGCGAAACGAAGGTTGGAGGAAGAACGCCTCATCTTCCGGCTAGGAACCCTCCAACCACAAGGGATGAACTCGGATTTCACCAGTTTCCTCATTTCCCCTCCCCCCAGCCTGTCTCAGTCAAATCCATCAAATTCAGCACCGCCTTCCTAACCTGCAATCTTCTTCCCGACCTCTCCGCCCCCACCCCAGTCTGACCTATCACCCTCACCTTGACCTCTTTCCACCTATCACATTTCCGACGCCCCTCCCCCAAGTCCCTCCTCCCTATCTTTTATTTTAGCCTGCTGGACCAACTTTCCTCATTCCTGAAGAAGGGCTAATGCCCGAAACGTCGATTCTCCTGTTCCCTAGATGCTGCCTGACCTGCTGCGCTTTTCCAGCAACACATTTCCATCTCGATGATGTCCTTGTCAAGCATGGCCTCCACCTCCATCTGGATCTGTCTGGCTTTGAAAGGATTAAGCTGATAGGAATGTTGTTTTATCGGAACAGTATTCCCTACATCTACTTCATGTACAATAGCGTTAGTCCTCCCCATCTGATTCTTACACATGTCCTTATACCACAATAACAAATCTTTCAACTGCGTTCTATGCTTCTGAGACAGATAGCTTACTAACCTATCCCGCTCCTCAAGGACTTTGTAATCTATTTTGAGGCACATCAAAATCCACATCATCTGGATTTGATTCCTCACTCTGTGGGGCAGTAACTAACACCTGTTTCTCCGTTCTTTCTCTCTAATATAATATGATTTCAACATGTTCACATGGCATACCCAATACCTTTTTTTTCCATCTGGCATCTTTACTACATAGTTCACCTGACTCAAATCTTTCTCAATTTGATAGGGACCACTAAACCTGGCTTTGAAGGGTTCTCCTATCACTGGTAACAGTACAAATACATTATCCCCCTCGGGAAAGGATCCGAGTCTCAGAGCTTTTATCTGCTACCTGGTTCATTCTATGCTGTGCCCTCTTTAGGTGCTGTTTAGCTAACTCACCTACTCTATTTAATCTCTCCCTCACCTCCAATACAGAGTCTAAGTGTGAGATCTCTGACTTGGTCCCCGACTTTGGTCCTGTCAATTTTTCTTTAATTAATTTTAAAGGGCCTCTCACTTCATGCCCAAACATTAATGCAAAGGCAGTGGACTGAGTAGATTCATTTGGGGCATCTCTAATGGCAAACAATATGAATGGGATACCTTTATCCCAATCGTTCAGGTAGTCTTGACAGTGTGTTCTCAACATGGTCTTCAAGGTCTGATGCCACCTTTCTAAACCTCCCTGGCATTCAGGATGATACGCACTGATTTTAAAATGTTTTGTACCTATGCTATCCAAGACTTCCTTAAACAGCCTAGCAGTAAAGTTTGACCCTTGGTCCAACTGAATCTCTCTGGGTAGCCCATACCGTGTGATGAAAGTTACTAACTCCTCTACCACCTTTTTTTGCCTTGATATTCCATAATGGAATTGCCTCCGGAAATCTGGGCGACACATCCATTATGGTTAACAAATACTGGTTCCCACTTTTAGTTCTCAAGAGGGGATCTACACAATCAATCATAACCTGCATGAAAGGTTATTCAAATGCGGGAATTGGCAACAAAGGTGCTGGTTTTATTACTGCCTGTGGCTTATCTATCATTAGGCATATATGACATGTATGGCAAGAGTTAACCACACCATTGTGCATTCCAGGCCAATAGAAATGCTTTTGTACCTTAGCCTGAGTCTTTTGTACCCCTAGGTGACTTCCTACAGGTAGTTGATGTGCTACCCGTAACACCTCCTGTCTGTACGCTACCGGCAACACAATCCCTTACAATTTCAGCTTTACTTTTGTCCTTAGTTAAAACCAAATCTAACCACTTTGTTAATTCTAAAAATATGGTATTTTCTTTTCCTTCTGAACTTTCTCAGCAAATTTGGGAATCATCTTCAAATCCAGAACCTCTTTAGCAATTTTAAGAGCCATTTATCTCGCTTTTAATTTAACCACCCACAAATACTGAAATTAAACAAATTGTCTCACCTACATTTTATTTAAAGACCTAGGACACTAATAGGCAAGTGTTTAAATATGCTGGGAACTTTTGTAGCCCAAATCTGTTCAAATCTGTCCAAATCTCAGACTGGATCTGTCTAAAGCTGTCCAAATCATGGACCTGAGCCCCCAAACTGTTAAGACACGGCAGTAAACCTTTCTGCTAATTAAACCAAACACTTACCTCGCCTCGTAATCTGTTAAAGTATGAATGACAGAGAACTACCCAAATTCCACTATTTAACAAAAAAATATCAATTTTATTCTTTAACTCTAAAGTGAACATTAAACAACCACTATTTACAACTCTCAGCCTCCTTTCTCTTAAAGTTTTGTTGTCTACCTCCCACTCAAGAACAATATACTGATCCAATAAAGCCTCTATTACGTTTACAGCAACTCAACTTTCAAAACCAGACAGCATATTTTGTCTGTGGTGTTGATCTTCCTCTATTTGTAGATCTCCCTGGGTTGTCTTCAGTCGACTGCTGCACACATTTTTCATGTGAAAAAGGTACCTTTGATAGAGAGAGTGTTTTGGCAGTCTGTCTGACAATGGCAGTTGGTGCTTATTCTGGCTAACTGTCCAAAATGTTGTCTTCTTATACCCCAAACATCAGATCGTCTCATTGGTTCAATGTTGTTAAAATAGTAAAATTCAAATTCAATTGAGTTTTAATATCTTGGGGCATAATTTAAACGATTAGTTAAATTCAAGTGGTGGTCAAAACAACTCATGTATCTAGTTTACAGCCAAATGTTGCATCGTTCAATTTTCCAGTATACTCTGTGCCTGGTAGTCAGTCACATGACAGGAACTTCTTAGCTTTCGCTCTCTCTCAAAGTTACAGTGCATGCCTTCAACTTCATAACACAGTGAATTAAGAGACATTTGCATTGGTACATTAGTACTTTCTCTGCAAATACACAATAGATTTTTTTTAATCAACATCTATAGTTACTATGACATATTCTAATCAACATCTGCAAAGTTACTATGACATATTCAAGAGCAAGTGGGACTTGAACCTGGGTTTCCTGGTCCAGAGGTGGGAACTTTATCATTGTGCCACAAGGGCCCCTTGGAGCTGTGACTGTCGATATGTGTTAATTGAAAAAAATGTGGTACGTAGCAATCAAATGTAATTGTAATTGCTCAAAATTAAAGATAGTTTAATGTAATCAAGGTACAGCTCAAGGAGCATCATACAAAATCATGGTTTATTAGTCTCTGCTAGATATTTGTATCGATTCTCATGGTCCATGCCACATTTTGTGCTATCCTTGTCCTTTAGCAAGAAGCTGTATTGTGTACATTAAGCTGGTTGCATTGAGAAGTGACTGAGCTGGTCAGCCTCCAGCTCCATTTCTTTTTGAAGTATGAGCCCTGGTGATGGGTGAGGGACAGCAGTACACTAATGCAACTGAGATTTTTTTATGTGAAAGAGATGGCTGGTGCCCAGACTTGTGTGTGACATTCTTGACAGTGGGAAATTTACTACGCTAAATGAAATTGATATGAGGTATAAAGCATTCAGTAGACAGTGTACTTAACCTTGCAATGGGCAGGAGTAGATTCATCCATTTACAGCACTGGTCTCATGGCTGAGGGCTTTAGGTGCTGGTAGCTGCAGCTTCATCCATACAGACTTGGTAACTCAGCATAGTCTCTTGTTGCTATTCCAAGGAAAGAGGACATCTCTACACTCACAGATGGCCTGCAGCATCACACCCAGTGAGGCATTATGAAAGCAAGAGGCAGCCTTCTGCCTTCTCCTGGACATGTCCTGGACATGTCCAGGGTCAGTTGAGTTCACTATGTAGTGTTCATAGAAGTCCTTGGTTGCAAGGGAGATCCATGGAACATAGAACATTGAACAGTACAGCACTGTACAGGGCCGAGATATTGTGCCAACCTTTTATCCTACTCCTAATCTAAGATAGTACACTTCATTGTACTATCTTCCATGTGCCTGTCCAAGAGTTGCTTAAATGTCCCTAATATATTTGAATCTACTACCACCACTGGTAGTGCATTCCATGCACCCACCACTCTCTGTGTAAAGAACCTACCTCTAAACATTTCCCCTAAAGCTTCCTCCAATCACCTTAAAATTATGCCCCCTTGTGATAGCTGTTTGCACCCTGGGAAAAAGTCTCTGGCTATCCACTCTACTTATGTCTCTCATCATCTTGTACACGTTTGTCAAGTCACCTCTCATCCTTCTTTGCTCCAGTGAGAAAAAAACGTAGCTCCCTCAACCTTTCTTCATAAGACATGCCCTCCAGTCCAGGAAGCATCCTGGTAAATCTCCTCTGCACCCTCTCTAAAGCTTCCACATCTTTCCTCTGATGAAGTGACCAGAAGTGAACACTACACCTCAAGTATGGTCTAACCAGGGCTCTGTAGAGCTGCAGCATAACCTCTCAGCTCTTAAAACCAATCTCCCTGCCATTGAAAGCCAAGACACCATACTCCTAGGGTGCAGTCTGGATGACATCCAAAAGTGGAGCGAGGCAGGTTTCAGCAATGGTAGTAATTCCTGCTGCCACTAAAATTTAGCCTGTAACCACACAGGAAGATGTAATTGTTGAAAAGAACAGAATCGCATGAGTACCTGACCTGCCTGTGGGGAGATGTTCCTCTTGCTTTTCAGATCCACATCCACACTTGGGCAGAATTTTCATTTCAGAGCCTACGACCTTGCTTCCTGTTTTCTAATTCCTGGCCTTTGGTCTTCAAACGCCATCCCATATTTCCAATTCCTTCGTCTCCGCCGCATCTGCTCCCAGGAGGACCAGTTCCAATACTGTACAACCCAAATGGCTTCCTTCTTCAAAGACCGTAATTTCCCCCCCAGACGTGATCGACGATGCCCTTCACCGCATCTCCTCCACTTCCCGCTCCTCCGCCCCTGAGCCCCGCCCCTCCAATCGCCACCAGGACAGAACTCCACTGGTCCTCACCTACCACCCCACCAACCTCCATACACATCGTATCATCCGTCATCATTTCCGCCACCTCCAAACGGACCCCACCACCAGGGATATATTTCCCTCCCCTCACCTATCAGCGTTCCGAAAAGACCACTCCCTCCGTGACTCCCTCGTCAGGTCCATACCCCCCACCAACCCAACCTCCACTCCGGCACCTTCCCCTGCAACCGCAAGAAATGCAAAACTTGCGCCCACACCTCCCTCCTTACTTCCCTCCAAAGCCCCAAGGGATCCTTCCATATCTGCCACAAATTCACCTGCACCTCCACACACATCATTTACTGCATCCGCTGCACCCGATGTGGCCTCCTCTATATTGGTGAGACAGGCCGCCTACTTGCGGAACGTTTCAGAGAACACCTCTGGGACACCCGGACCAAACCAACCCAACCACCCCGTGGTTCAACACTTCAACTCCCCCTCCCACTCCACCAAGGACATGCAGGTCCTTGGACTCCTCCATCGCCAGACCATAGCAACACGACGGTTGGAGGAAGAGCGCCTCATCTTTCACCTAGGAACCCTCCAACCACAAGGGATGAACTCAGATTTCTCCAGTTTCCTCATTTCCCCTTCCCCCACCTTGTCTCAGTCAAATCCCTCAAACTCAGCACCGCCTTCCTAACCTGCAATCTTCTTCCTGACCTCTCCGCTCCCACCCCGCTCCGGCCTATTACCCTCACCTTGACCTCCTTCCACCTATCGCATTTCCAACTCCCTCCCCCCAAGTCCCTCCTCCCTACCTTTTATCTTAGCCTGCTGGACACACTTTCCTCATTCCTGAAGAAGGGTTCATGCCCGAAATGTCGATTCTCCTGCTCCTTGGATGCTGCCTGACCTGCTGCGCTTTTCCAGCAACACATTTTCAGCTATGATCTTCAATACTACATCAGCAATCCTGGAAACGCTCTGTCAAATCTGTTGCAATGTTGGTATTTCAATTTTTTCTGTGTTCCAGTAACTGTTACTGCCTGAATGCATCACCTCTTTAAGATGTGTAGGCTAGCTGTAAGTTGTGCTCACCACATACACATCTGAATCCCCTGCTGAGCGTGCAACCTGTTAACAGTTTATTTATCTGGACTGCACACCACATCATTATGATGAGAAAGCAGTACAAAGTTTTGCTGCCTGCATCATTTCTGTCATGCATAGGAAAAGCCCCTAGTCCCCAAAACTGGCATTGTCAATTATTTTAGCTCCAAAATAAAGACCATATGACAGCAATAGTATTAAAACTTCAGCTTTGGAAACAGTGCTGTCAATTTTTTTCTGGGTGCAGTTTTTTCCTGAATTGCTTTTGCAAATCTGGGTGTACAAGAATCTGATTAATTTTATGTGCAGTTTTTGTTGCTGGATCCCCATCAACTGCTGTCTGGTAGAATGGAATTTGTTATCAGCTAAATGGACAGATATGGTCAGGGATTAGTTATTTCAAAAATGATAGTACGCCTGACAAAACAGCATCGCTTAGCACAACATTGATGTAGTTGCCTGCTCAAATTATGGAGTGGGTTTAGAATCCATGATATTCCTAACTTCTGATTCTCATTTTTGCACTTGATCCAAACTTATAATTGACAATTATTTTAAACAACGAACTTGCCATAGCATTTTAATAGAGAAATGCTTGTATGGGAGACTTACTGTGCTATGTTTTAAACTAATTTAGAAATTTGAGATGCAGCTGCCAGTAGTTGATAATGCACTGAAGGCCAGGCTTAAGAGTTGTCATAGCTTGTCTATAATGGGAAAATGTTTGTTGTTCTACTAATACTGTAATTGATTGACTTATATACAGCTTTGGAAAAGGTGCAAACAATATTTCTTTGAAAATTCTGTTGGATAAAATTTCTTCCTAATCATGGATACTGGAAATCTGAAATCAAAATGGAAGTCAGACACTCTGTAGAGACAGAAACTATTAACCATAGAATATCATAGAATCCCTATAGTGTGGAAGTAGGTCATTCGACCCATCAAATCTGCACCAACCCTCTGAAGACCATCCCATCCAGACACACACCTCTACCCAATCCCTGTAACCCTGCATTTCCATGGCTAATCCACTTAACTTGCAGTCCCTGGACACTAAAGGCAATTTAGAATGGCCGATCCATCTAACCTGCACATTGAGTCATAGAGTTTTACAGCATGGAAACAGATCCTTCAGTCATCTTTGGACTGCAGGAGGAAACTGGAGCACCTGGAGGAAACCCATGCAGACACCACACAGTGCAAACTCCACACAGACAGTTGACTGATGGTGGAATTAAACCCAGATCCCTGGCACTGTGAGGCAGCAGCGCGACCTACTGTGCTGCCAGAAATGGTATTGATACTTGAGGAAGGGATGGGAAGGACAGCAAAGATGTTCAGTATTCGGGAACACCACTTCATCCTGGATTCAACAGTGGGACCTAAATACCATTCATAGGATCTGACTCTTGTCTCTCAGAAACAGATCCTACAAATGGTTACTTTGGGGAAGGTAACCACTCCAGGCTAATTTTCCAGATATAAAGTTGGAGGAAATATATGTATGTGTATGGAAGACTGTCTAATGGACCAGAAGGAAAGAACAAGACTAGATAGGACGTTTTGGCAGGCCACAACTAGTGGAATGCCACAAGGGTCAATGCTGTGACCTTAGCTATATTCTATCTATTAACTTTGAAAAGACAGAATAATGTGCCTGACTTTGATGAAACAAAGGCAGAAGTAGGTACTGCAGATGCTGGAGATTGGAGTTAAGATTAGATCAGGAATCCTGATGAAGGGCTTTTGCCCAAAACGTCGATTTTTCCTGCTCCTCGGATGCTGCCTGACCTGCTGTGCTTTTCCAGCACCATGCTAATGTTGACTTTGATGAAACAAAGTTAGGCGGCCATGTAACCTGTAAGGAGAACAGATGCTGTAAAGTGAGACAATTAACTGACTGGCCAACATTATAGCAAGTTGATCATTCAGAACTAAGGACAGGTTGTGAATCTTTGGAATTGTCTATCTCACAAGGTTTGTAATGTTTTATTGTTGAGTATATTTAAGGGTCATTGTTCATTCCTGATTGCCCTTAAGAGGTTGGTGGTGATCTTGAACTATTGCAGCCCTTTTTTATAAAATCATAGAACCCCTACACTATGGAAGCAGGCCATTCTCACTATCAAGTCCACATTGACCCTTCAAAGAGTATCTCACCCAGACCCACACCCCTACCCTATAACCCTGCATTACCCTTGGCCTACGCAGACACAGGGAGAATGTGTAAATTCCACACAGACAGTTGCCAGAAGATGGAATCAAACCCAGGCCCCTGGCGCTGTGGGGCACTAGGGCTAACCACTGAGCTAGCATGCCACTTCTGTATCTGCACTCTAACTTTCTTTGTATGAGTATATCCAAGTTTCTCAACATCAAAATTTAAAACCCATGACTTTAAAAATAACTATTTGTATAGGTAATTCCATAATGTTTTTGAAAAGGAAGTTCCAGGATTTTGACCCAATGACATTGAAGAAACAGTGATTATTATCCCAAGTTGGGATGGTGCCTGACTTGGAAGGGAACTTGATGGCAGTGTTCCCAAGCATCTGCTGTCCTTGTCCTTCTAGGTGGTAAAGATTGTGGATTCAGAAGGAACTGTCAAAGGAACTGTTGTGAGTTATTGCAGCACACCATGTATGTACTTAGGAAATCAGTGGAAATAAGGAGAGAGAATTAGAAGTTGGATTGAGGCAGAAGATCTGCCAAGACCAGATTGAATGGCACAGCTCACAAAAATGGCTCACAGCCACTTTTTAAAAAAATGTTATGTTAAAACAAGAAGTCACATGTTCCAAACTTGGTGAAATTAAGTTTGAAATGTTTAAAATTTAACTTCTACCTGTCCATTTTTGGATGTTAAAATTAGGCTTAATGTTTCAGATCAAAGTGACAAAGCTGGAAACAAAAGCAAAACCTGGAAAAAAGGGATTGGAAAAGAATGAATGAGATGTTTGTAGTAATGTGGATGGCAGGATTGTGATTACACGAGTGATGGTGCAAGGCAAAAGGAGGTGATGTGACAAGAACAGGTTTTTAACAAAAAAGTAAGGAGGAAGAATGAACGATTACAGAATTTAGTATTTCCCCAGTATTAGAAGTTTTGGTAGTTTTGATGGCATAGACATGATTAAAATTCATTGGAAAATAAATAAATATGGAATCTTTCAATGATCAAAGTGCATGATGTTGTTCATTAAAACCAAAAGAGAAAATGCTGGAAAATCTCAGCAGGTCTGGCAGCATCTGTAAGGAGAGAAAAGAGCTGACATTTCGAGTCTAACTGACCCTTTGTCAAAGCTCTTTTGGTTTCAGATTCCAGCATCCGCAGTAATTTGCTTTTATATATGTTGTTCATTAAAAGTTTTTTTTTGTACTTTGTTAGATAATATCATAAATCCAACTGTGAGGACTTATTGGCTGACACTTGGTTTTGATGATGTTTACATTGTGTATATGACTGCGACAACAGCTGCAGGAGAAGGGGCAAAGGGAACAGAGTTGGCCATCAAGCAAGGTAAGTAATGCATTGCACGAACCTTTAACGTCAGAGTGAACATACATGAGGGTGATAGGGGAGAATTTTTTTATCATAACCAAAAGCTAGTTCTGACATGCCCATTCTTAACTGAGGCGAGTTTGAGGAATTCAATTTGTTGGAAATGTTACGTGAGTCACTGGATCATTACAAGGGGTGTCGTAAGATGACAGGTGTGTCATTCAGTAAGCCATTGAAATATTGAAGATACCATTTGGGTATCCAGAAGGGAGAAGTATCCAATACAAAAAGGAAGATCAAGAATGGCAATTTGAAGTCATTAGATCTTGAGATATTAGGTTTTAACTTGACTCCACAGTTGATTAATTGATGTCATGTATCCTCAGCACTAACAAAATTTGTAGATGTCTTCATGTTCTCCATGAATGGATGTTCCTCTGGTTTACTTTCTACCAGGTGTTGGCTTCAAGAGACTGAGAGAAACTGTCTTCAGGTTCTGTTACAAATCCATTTTCTTCCCTCTGCTCTGCCCAAAAGCAGTTTGCCTGTGAACCGATTCACTTAGAGTCATAGAGATGTACAGCATGGAAACAGACCCTTTGGTCCAACTCGTCCATGCTGACCAGGTATCCTAACTTAATCGAGTCACTTTTGCCAGCATTTAGACAATATACCTTTAAACCCTTCCTATTCATATACCCATTGAGATGCCTTTTAAGTGCTGTCATTGTAACAGCCTCCACCACTTCCTCTGGCAGCTCATTCCATACACGCACCATCCTCTGTGTGAAAAAAGTTGCCCCTTAGGTCCCTTTCAAATCTTTCCCCTCTCATTCCAAACCTATACCCTCTAGTTCTGGACTCCCCCATCCCAGGGAAATGACCTTGTCTATTTACCCTATCCATGCCCCTCATAATTTTGTAAACCTCTATAAGGACACCCCTCAGCCTCTTACATTTCAGGAAAAAACAGCCCCAGCCTATCCACCCTCTCCATATAGCTCAAACCCTCTAACCCTGGCAACATCCTTGTAAATCTTTCCTGGACCTTTGCAAGTTTCACAACATCCTTCCTGGAGGAGATATACCAGAATTGCACACAATTTTCGAAAAGTGGCCTAACCAATGTCCTGTACAGTCGCAACATGACCTCCCAACTCCTATACTCAATGCTTTGACCATTAAAGGAAATCAAACCAAATGCCTTCTTCACTATCCTACCTACCTGTGACTCCACTTTCAAGGAACTATGAACCTGCACTCCGAGGTCTTCTTGTTCAGCAACACCCTCTAGACCCTTACCATTAAGTATATAAGTCTTGCCCTGATTTGCCTTTCCATAATGCAGCACTTCACATTCATCTAAATTAAACTCCATCTGCCACTCCTCAGCCCATTAGACCATCTGATCAAAATCCTGCTGTAGTCTGGGGTAACTTTCTTCGCTGTCCATGACACCTCCAATTTTGCTGTCATCTGCAAACGTACTAACTAAGTTTCTATGTTCATATCTAAATCATTTATATAATGATAAAAAGCGGTGGATCCAGCACTTATTCTCGTGACACAGCACTGGTCACAGGCTTCCGCTCTGAAAAGTGACTGTCCACCACCACCCTCTGTCTTCTACATTCAAGCCAGTTCTGTATCCAAATGGCTAGTTCTCCCTTTAATCTGCATGAAGTAACTTTGCTAACCAGTCTTCCCTGAGGAACCTTGTCAAACGCCTTATTGAAGTCCATATAGATCATGTCCACTGATCTGCCCTCATCAATCCTCTTCATTACCTCTTTAAAAAACCTAATTAAGTTAATGAGACATGATCTCCCATGCACAAAGCCATACTGACTATCCCTAATCAGTCCTTGCCTTTCCAAATAATGTAAACCCTGTCCCTCAGGATTCCCTCCAACAACTTCTCCTCCCCCCACCATATCAGGATCACTGGTCTATAGTTCCCTGGCTTTTTCTTACCACCTCATTTGTTTTTTTTTTAAGCTGGATAACCTACAGACATCTTGTAGCCAAACTTGTGAAACTTCCAGAAACGTGCAACTCAAATAGGAAATGCATATCTGAGTTCTAATGCTTTTGTTAACAATGTTAGTTTCAGTTCAAACTGATTCTTGTTCATTGATGGTATCATGAGTTTGGCTAAAACTGTTAAGGTGACCACTACAGCTATCTTAAGTAGTATTTTTCCTTTCAAAAAAATTAATGCCTGAAAGTTCACTGCTTTTTAAAATCAGATGAGTAAAGTCAAATATTAATAGAAGTAAAAACGGACTAGCACATTCCTCCCCACCAGAGGTAACAAATACAGCAAGATTAATATTTTGTTTTTGATAAACACTCTATTGCAAAATCACTATAAACGAACAATAAAAAAAAGGAATGACATCAGACATGCAATTTCTAAGCACTCGCTTGATCTTAAACTGAGTCCAAAATCTGCTTTGGGAACTGTTCTGGGTTTTAACCTTTCACTTTTCAGTTCTAAAATACATGTACCAAATTTGAACATTTTTGCAAGGTTGAATTCTGCAAGATCCGTGGGTGACAGTCTCACATTTGCCTCCCATGGAATATCTCAAAGAGACCTTGGAGTGCAAGTTCATTTTTCCTTGAAAGTGGAGTCGCAAGTAGATAGGATAGTGAAGAAGGCATTTGGTATGCTTTTCTTTATTGCTGAGTATGGGAGTTGGGAAGCCATGTTGTAGCTGTACAGGACATTGGTTAGGCCACTTTTGGAAGACTGTGTGCAGTTCTGGTCTCCTTCCTATCAGAAGAATGTTGTGAAACTTGAAAGGGTTCAGAAAAGATTTACAAGAATGTTGCCAGGGTTGGAGGATTTGAGCTATAGGGAGAGGCTTATTAGGCTGGGGCTGTTTTCCCTGGAGTGTTGGAGGCTGAGGGGTGACCTTATAGAGGTTTATAAAGTCATGAGGGGCATGGATAGGATAAATAGACAAAGTCTTTTCCCTGGTGTCGGGGAGTCCAGAACTAGAGGGCATAGGTTTAGGGTGAGAGGGGAAAGTTTTAAAAGGGACCAAAGTGGCAACTTCTTTATGCAGAGGGTGGCGCATGTATGGAATGAGCTACCAGAGGAAATGGTGGAGACTGGTACTATTACAATATTTAAAAGGCATCTGGATGGGTATATGAGCAGGAAGGGTTTAGAGGGATATGGGCCAAATGCTGGCAAATGGGACTAGATTAGGTTAGGATATCTGGTCGGCATAGATGAGTTGGACCAAAGGGTCTGTTTCCATGCTGTACATCTCTATGACTCAATGAATCTATAGGATATCTGCACTTACATCCTACAGCCCATGCTCATTGAACTTTACGTCAATCTAATTGGATTAGTTGAAACTTGGTGTTGTTCCTTTGATCTTCCAGTGATAACACCATTTATACCTCATTAATATGCCCCAAGTTGTTTCCACTAATAGTGGCTGCCATTCAGTATGCTCCCTTTACTTTTCCCTTTTGTTTAAGGAATGGCTGTTCGCCAACCGATTCCACTTTTCCTGGAATATTACTGCCATCAAGTGGATATTCAGCTTCTGCTACACTCCCCTGTGGCTCTTCCGCTAAATGAGTCCTCACCTCAATTTTCTCCTGGCCTGTCTGAGAACTACTTGTGTCCCCCTGGAAATCAATCTTGGAGGTATCTGTGCTTGGGAAATCCAGGAATGAACAGAGGCAAGAGGTCCAAAGATAAATCCTTAGAGCTCTCTTTGTAGTCCAGTAAAGCTTTTTATTTACACCGATCACAATGGCCATATATCAAGAGATTTTCTCAAGCCTCCTGCAAAGTCTGACAGCCCTCTCAACCTTCACCTTCACTCTTTTCAGATTGTCCTGTTGAGCCTTATCTTACCTCTTGACCTCTGGGTTGCCATCTCCCAGACTAAATCCTACTCTCTCCCAATTGCTCGGAAGCATTCCTAATGATCTGCAGCTTCCTGCTATTGCTTTCTTGCCTGGCAGTTGGGCGTTGTTAATCTGACCAGCTGCCTCGCAGGAAATGGACTAAGAAAATAATTCATGTCTGTGGAATTTCCGATCTTCAGGCCTGAAAGAAGATCTACGTCTGTTCCTACCCATCCCCATTAACATCAGGGCCTCTTATCCTGATCCTCTCATCAGGGATCAGTCACTAGTGCAAGCTAATGTATCTTACAAAAACGGGTGCTCTCTACCCTCCAAATCTTGCTAGAGGTCTGAAAACAGCATAACTCTGAATGGGTTACACAGTATTGAATGCTATTTGGACTCTGACATGCCCCAATTACCTTTCAAGGACTGATGAACTGGATAGTGGCAGGTGAATCTGCATAGTTTAACTAGATGACCTCCTAGTGAACTGTAAAACATGGGAAACACATTTAAAGCAACTAGAAACCATTTTCTGGAAAATACAGTTGGCTGACCTGGTGGTCAATCTTACAAGCAGTAGTTCGCTTGGGCACAAGTGATGAATCTTGGACACCTATTAGTTTAAGGAATGGCTGTCAAGATTGCTGAGCGTTGCTAAGGTAGTAGTAGCAGTACAGTTTTGCATTCCCATAACAAAATAGGAAATTATGAAGTTCTAGGTAAAGTATAAGTCCTACCAAATGTTCATCTAATACTTTAGTACTGTTACTGCATTGCTGACGGTCCTACTACTGAAAATAAAATTATTTTGGACTGAGAAATATTAAACTGCTTTTGAAAAGCTTGAAGGCTTGTTTTACAATGAGCCTCTGCATCAGCTTCAAACTTTGAACAAACATCAAAGTGTCACCAGGGAAGGCCTGTTCTCCCTCAGAAAGATAAATCCAGAACAGAGATAGCAATTAGCTACTTCTCCAAAAACTAAACAAACATCAGAAATTGTATTGCACAGTAGAGAATGAAACCCTCAGCTCATTATTGGCTCTCAAATACTTTAAGATATATAACTGGAATGGGTACAGGGACCACAGGCTATACTGACCACCACCCATTAACGTTTGTGAAAAAGTAAAAGACCAAGAATATTGGATTATTCTGTTAGAGCTTGCTTCTTCAATGACACATTAAAATCTCCCACATTTCCTAGAAATCAAATGTAATTGTAAATCCCCTGCAGGACATTTAAAGACCCAGTTAGAATTGAAAATAATATTTGCCAAATCTGAGAGAATGGATGTACTGTGAGCGTGCCTGCTATATATATTCAATTCTTTTCACTCTTTAAAGTGAAATGGGAATGGACCTTGTATCTTGGAAAAGGTAAAGTGTTGTAACCACAGCGTAGAATCACAAAGTACTGTGATTTTTAATATGTTGTTTCAAAATGTAGTTTTCAAGGGGGTTGATATGTCAATATAAATTAATTGTTTGTCTGGAGAGAGAGAGAGAGAAAGAAAGAGAGACTGATAGGATGTAACACCAAAATTGTCAAAGAAACTTTAAACAGACTGAGTTGTGATCTCTTGTGACTACAAAGATAACAAGAGACTGATGACACTCTATTCAAAGCAAACCATCCCCTGTGAATGATATCTCAAACTGCAGCTACATCGTGTTTTCCCTTTTGAAAAATACACAAGAGCAGACATTGAAAAGTAAGTAAGGGATGGCACGGTGGTTCAGAGGTTAGCACTGGTGCCTCACAGCATCAGGATCCCAGGTTCAGTTCCAGCCTCAGGTGACTGTCTGTGTGGAGTTTGCACATACTCCCTGTGTCTGTGTGGGTTTCCTCCGGGTGCTCTGGTTTCCTCCCACAGTCACAAAGATATGCAGGCCAGGTGAATTGGCCATGCTAAATTGCCATAGTGTTAGGTGCATCATTCAGAGGGAAATGGGTCTGGGTGGGTTAGTCTTTGGAGGGTCAGTCTTCGGAGGGTCGGTGTGGACTGGTTGGGCCGAAGGGCCTGTTTTCTCACTGTAGGGAATCTAATTTGATCAAACTCTGCTGGACTGGACTAGTGGCACTGAGTGTTCTTGTGTGTGCCAATCTAAGTTTCATTGTTAGCATGCTATGACAATCACAGTTAAAGAAATATCTCCTAGTTACTGTGCAGGCGAAAGTCTTCCAAATTTTGAGTGCTGCAAACCAGTTACAATAAAAACACAACAACAACAAATAACTCTCACCCTCATTGCTGGAATTTAATATTATCAGACATCAGAACTACAGATTTTCAAACAATCTGCAAAACTAAGGATCATGCAGCTGACTGTTCACCTACCAATGTCAACATGAACAATAACCTCCACAATATCCAACTATCTGTTCTTCACAAACAATTCAAAGACTGTCCATATATCTCAAAATATTATTAAAAATCACACAACACCAGGTTATAGTCCAACAGGTTTATTTGGAAGTAGTAGCTTTCGGAGCACTGCTCCTATAACCACCTGATGAAGGAGCAGTGCTCCAAAAGCTAGTGCTTCCAAATAAACCTGGTATTGTGTGATTTTTAACTTTGTACACACCAGTCCAACACCGGTGTCTCCAATCAAAACAGTATCTTTTTGGACTCACATGTTATTTTTAATCTGAGTGTCTGTGCACTGGGTAACTAATTCTTCTCTCATTTAATAGTTAACAAAGACACTCATTTTGTTAATTCAAGAAAGGCTGGATTCTTTTAAAATAAAAGTCCATTTGCATCTTGGAGAAAGGTAGCCCTTGGGGAAGGAATTGTTTTAAATAAATCTTGTTAAATCAATCTGTCCGTAATCATAATAAACATCAGCCAGGGTGTGGTCAAACAGGGGAAAGGGATTCAGACCTCTGGCAGTCCAGGCTAACAACACTGGAAACATTGACAAAAGCTCACTCACTGGCCAATAGGAGATGCTGAATCCCTTTCCAGTAGAACAAGGTCAGTAAGGATTGGCATAACAGTCACATCGGCATGTGGGCATTGAAACTTTGCATGATTTGGAATAGAGTGTAGGAGATCGGCAATGGACACATTAGAGATGGCAATTCTAGAAGTGACTGAGATTTAAAAGGGTTTACCCTGACCATGGGGCTAATGAAATGATACAGGGAAGTAATTTTCAAATTTACTTCTAAACAAGCTTGGACAGGTTATATTTATTTCCATTTCTGGTCTCTCTAATATAGAGGCAGACTCTTCTTCCATAATCATTATTAATCACAATCATTATGATCCTTGTGGTATATCCAAGTCAGGATGGTGTGTGATTTTCAGGGAAAATTGGAGGTGATGGTGTTCCCATAATATTCCTGGAAAATTGGAGGTGCCGGTGTTGGACTAGGGGGGAGAAAAGTTAAAAAATCACACACCAGATTATTGTCCAACAAATTTATTTGGAAGTACTAGCTTTCAGAGTTCTGCTCCTTCATCAGATAGCTGTGGAGCAGGATCATAAGACACAGAATTTATAGCAAAAGATCACAGTGTCATGCAATTGAAATGATATATTGTACAAACTTAGATTGCTGTTAAGTCTTTCATCTTTTAGAATGGGTTGCAGGTTTTGGTTCATTAATATGTAAATCTCAGAACTTCTTTTGAGTCGTGTTCTCAAGATAACTTTAGGTTTTATATTAAAAGAAAGGTGAATCTCAGCTCAGACAATATATTAAAGGAGTGAGGTTTGACTTATGGGGATGGCCTCAACCAAGACTTTGTGTTCATGTCACACTACAGGTGGCCCCACTACACTATACATTCTCTCTCTCTCTCTCTCCCACACACACACACTCTTCGTAGACCCTCTCTCATATACACACTCTCTCTCAGACACACACACAAAGAACCCCCACCCTCACAACCACGCACACACCATCTACACTCACACCATCTCACAGACTTACACACAGTCATATTCACGCACACATTCTACCAAGCTCACACACACACACGTCTATGGGGTGAATTTGTATTTGCAGATACATTCTATTTTTGCTCAAAAAGTACACAACCTGCAGGCAGTCAATCCATATGACATTTTATAAATCTCTCGCCCGTAGTACAGAACAGGACCACACACTGCATAAAAAGGGCACTAAAAGAAAAAAATGGCCAAACTAACACACAACAGAGAGGACACCACAACACACTCCTGGATTAGAAATCTCTCCCACAGACAGCTCACAGACACGGAAAGAACAATACTGGCCAAGGGACTCAACTACAACCACAGGGATGCCAAGACAGCAGACTTCCTAGCAGCACTAGAATGCACACTCAGGAACAATGGACTGACAGAAGAGACACAACAAACAGTGAGACAAAGTATCGTACCCCTGATAACAAGGAAAAGACAAACACATAACCTCAACACCAAGGAGAGGGAAGCACTAAGAAACGATAAGAACATAATCATACTACCAGCAGACAAAGGCAGAATGACGGTCATCCTGGACAAAGCAGAATACATCCAAAAAGCACAACAACTACTTGCAGATACAAACACCAACCAAAAGAGGGAGTTTGACCCCACCCCACAGCTCACCAATAGGATAAACAACACACTGAGGAACCTACAAAAAAACGGACAGATAACCAGGTTTGACCCACAGAGAATGAAACCTGAAAGCAACAACACCCCCAGATTCTGTGGACTACCTAAAGTGCACAAACCAGACATCCCACTCAGACCCATCGTATCACTACCAGGGACACCATCACACAAACTGGCAAAAGAACGACAGCAGAAACTGAAACACCTGATCAGCGGATCCAGACACTCTATACAGTCAACACAGGAATTCTTGGACATCATCAGAAATATACACCTAGACAAGGAAGAAACCATGGTCTCATTCGATGTAACGGCACGTCTATCGACAAAACCCTAGCCAGAGAAACCATAGCCAACCTGCTGGACATACAGAACAGACAACAAGACAGTGAACCTATCAACAAAGACTGCATACTCAAACTACTGGACCTGTGCCTCACAACACACTTCACATTCAATAACCAAATATATGAACAAATCAACGGCACACCCATGGGCTCACCCATCTCTGGACTCATAGCAGAAGCGGTAATGCAAAGGTTAGAACAAACAGTCTTACCGCAAATTCAACCCAAACTCTGGGTCAGATATGTGGATGATACCTTTGTAATCATTAAAAACACAGAAATAGAAAACACACACCGGATCATCAACACCACACTCACAAGGATCCAATTCACTAGAGAGGAAGAAAAGGACAACCAACTCCCATTCCTAGATGTGATGGTACAAAGAACACCGAACAGAGAATTCATCACAAAGGTCTACAGGAAAGCCACACACACAGACCAAGTCCAAAAAAAAAACTTTGAACATTTTATAAATTCCTACTTTGGAAATAGAACCAATCTGACATAAGATTGGGATACAGACAGACTCTAACCTCACACCTTTATTAACTATCTGAGCTGAGATGTCATCTTTATTTTTGTAAAACCTTAAATTATCTCGAGAATGTGACTTAAAAGAAGTTCCGGGATTTACATATTAATGAACTGAAACCTGCCACCCATTCTAAAAGATGAAAGACCTAACAGCAACCTAACAGCAATGTTTGTTCAATAAATCGTTTCAATTGCATGGCACTGTGATCTTTTGCTATACATTCTGTATCTTATGATCCTGCTCCAAAGCTACCTGATGAAGGAGCAGCGCTCTGAAAGCTAGTACTTCCAAATAAACCTTTTGGACTATAACCTGGTGTGTGATTTTTAACATAATATTACTATTCTTGTGCTTCTCAGTGATGGGCATGAGAGGTGATAAAGTAGGCTCGATAAACTATTGTTGTATTTCCCGTGGATAGTAGATAGTACAATCAAAATCCATCATTCATCAGCTTAATAAGGTAGGGATCTATAAGGCAGACAGACACTATTCAAGAGTAAATAATGAATGTTCTTTGAAATTCTAAGGATTTTATCTACCTGAGGGAATGCTCTTGGTTATTAAAAGCAGCAAGCTTTACCTTGCTTCTGGCATTCAGCTCTTAACATCATATCTAGCTAAGATTTCAACCAGATCACGCAGCAAATTGTTTGAATAGAAATTGAACTGAGTATTGACAAGGATGTTAATGGGCTGAAAATGTGTTCTTCAGGGGGCACTTTCCTCATTCCTGAAGAAGGGCTTATGCCCGAAACGTCGATTCTCCTGTTCCTTGGATGCTGCCTGACCTGCTGCGCTTTTCCAGCAACACATATTCAGCTCTGATCTCCAGCATCTGCAGCCCTCACTTTTTCTCAAGGATGTTAATGGGCAATAGATACAATTAGAGAGTTATTGAGTTGTATGGCATGGAAGCAGACCCTTCGGTCCGACTCATCTATGCTGATCAAATAACCTGAATTAATCTAGTCCCATTTGCCAGCATTTGCCAAATATCCCTCAAAACCTTTCCTATACCCATCCAGGTGCCTTTAAATGATGTAATTGTACCAGCCTCCACCACTCTCTCTGGCAGCTCATGCAAAACACACACCACCCTCTGCATGAAAAAGTTGCTCGTTAGGCCCCTTCTAAATCTTTCCCCTCTCAGCACGGTGGCACAGTGGTTAGCACTGCTGCCTCACAGCGCCAGAGACCAGGGTTCAAGTCCCGCCTCAGGTGACTGACTGTGTGGAGTTTGCACATTCTCCCCCTGTCTGCGTGGGTTTCCTCCGGGTGCTCCAGTTTCCTCCCACAGTCACAAAGATGTGCAGGTCAGGTGAATTGGCCATGCTAAATTGCCCGTAGTGTTAGGTGAAGGGGTAAGTATAGGGGTATGGGTGGGTTACACTTCGGCGGGTCGGTGTGGACTTGTTGGGCCGAAGGGCCTGTTTCCACACTGTAGGTAATCTAAAAATCTAATCTTTAACCTGTGCTCTCTAGTTTTGAACTCTGCTACCCTGGGAAAAAGACTTTGGTGTTTTAATGATAAATGCCTGCATAGTATTGTG
Organism: Chiloscyllium plagiosum; assembly: GCF_037043375.1. Lineage (NCBI taxonomy): Eukaryota > Metazoa > Chordata > Chondrichthyes > Orectolobiformes > Hemiscylliidae > Chiloscyllium > Chiloscyllium plagiosum. The sequence goes on along the minus strand of NW_028270147.1, from coordinate 60,100,448 downwards.
TACACTTTGATAGAAAATGTGTGTTGTAAAATGAAACGTACAGTGAAAAATAGGTTTAAAAATGTTGATTAATCATAATTTACTAACTGTGCAAAATTAAGGTCCATGGCTAGTTGTAAAAATATCCATATATGAAAAACATATTGTTTTAAGGTGCTGGAAATAGAAAATATCTCTATATGTGTGTATCATATTTTATTTTAGTAAGATACCTGCCTGTGTTCTGAAAAGATTTGTATAGCTTAGTGTTTTGCAGCTCAGAAAAGCAAAGGCTGTGATAAATTGTGGCAGTGCTTTTGATTCGACCTGGCATGTTTCAGCTCAAATCACTGTATGCTCAATGGCACCTATTTCCCAGAACTCACTTTATTTGTTTTGCTGAATATGTGTTGTCATAGTTGTATTTAATTTTTGGGCATGTGGTCATATCAATGTGGGACGAAGTCCTCCAAAGTCAGCCAATTCATAAACTCAATCTTGATATACTAGTGATGCTTGAGTTTTTATATTCAGTTTTTATATTTATATCTGTATCCACTGCCAGATAGTTCTGACCTAAAAATATTGCCACTTGAGCCATCACAAACTAGCCATGGTGTATTCCATTCTCATTTTGCCTTTTTTTTTTAAATTTCTGTGTGTGCTTTAGCTGGAGTAACAAAATAAGTTGTCATTTGTTCAAACTAAATTGCTGATTATTGATTTTTTTTTATTACTTATCATGGTTCCTGAAGAAAGTAACATGATCAAGATTATAACTTGTTGTGAGTAAGAAATAACTGACAGGTTTCTATGTTTATTGGATAAATATAATTGATGTTTTTGCTCTCCATGCGGCCATTGTCTACCAATGGCTTTTGACGTACCAATAACTATTTCATTTGAATAGTAAAGCATATATAAGCATTGGTTCTCTTTCGAGTACAGGTAGGACTTACCAGTCTTTTGATGGTGTGACTATTGAAAAAAACACACATTAACTGATACAAAAAAAATCCAATGCATTAGCATTGCTTAAATTAATCATTTGTCAACAAAGACTTTACTGAAGTTATTAATCTGTTGTGTTACAAACATTGCCATTCAAGAAAAAATTGGAAGTGTCCATCAATAAATACAACATTGTGAAAATGATAGTTTGCTGATAGATTTGTGTGGGGGGTTCCTGCAAGATGGGTCCAATGAAGCAGCAATACATTCTTAACAACTTGGCCTGTCTTTGTTGCCCCTACACTTTTGTCAAGAACAGAAGTAAGAAGGGAATTACCAATATGCTCCACCTGAAAAGCAAGTGGTGTTAGGAGGTAACTGTCAACCAGTCAGGAGACAGCAGAGAGGCCTTTGGCATAGCAGATGGCAACAGCAATTTTTTTTAAATCAAGATGTTATTATTGAAAAACAATTTTTAAACATCTACATTGTGTTAATAGCCCCACCAAACTTCAGTTTTACATGGGTGGGGAGTTTATGTTGTGTTGCTGGATTGGAAGTTGGGCCAAGTGACCAGAAAAGGCCAGTTCCCAGGATGGGCTGGGCTGTGAGCCTGCTGGAGATTCTGGCACTGAATTCACACCTTGAAAGTAAAATGTTGAAAGAGAAAACATTCCTTCTGCTTTCATCCCCTCACTCTTCATGTGCCATCCATGCCAACATGTTTCTATACACAACAATGGCCTCTCATATCCCTATGCCAATCTACCCAATTTCCATGACCCTGAGGACCTTCTATTCCAATCTGCTTGTCCCCGTGATCCCTTACCAATCAACGTCATGGCTCTTTAAAGCCAGGTGCTGTTCATATCTCCTACCGACCTCCTTCCCTTTTGATACCAACTCATCTTTATGAGCGTTAATGAGGAGACATCGTGACAGGAAAGAAATTTACCAGTCTTTTGATGATGTAACTATTGAAAAAAACATACATTAGTTGATACAAAAAAAGCACCCAATGCATTGGGATGACTTAAATTAATCCTTTGTCAACAAACAGTTTACTCAAATGATTAAAATCTTATGTCACAAACATTGCCATTCAAGAAACAATTGGAACTCTCTGTCAGTAGGTACCACATTGTGAAAATGATAGTTTGGGAAATCAGTCATGCAGCACAGATATTATAATGGTTATATATGACCACTTTGTTATAGAATCATAGGATCATCAAAATGAGACAGCACAGAAATAGGTCATTTGGCCTATCTTGTCAATGCCAACCCAAAGACACCCAGGTATGCTTTCTAATCCCATCTTTCCACACACAGTCTACAGCCCTGCAGCTTACATCACTTCTTAAGAGTCTAGTGTCTCTGCTTCTACCACCAACTCAAGCAGCAAATTCCAGAGATCCACCACTCTCTGCATAAAAAAAGGTCTTCTTCACATCCCCTCTAGTCCTTCTGCCAGTCAACTTGAATCTAAGACCCATGGTTTTTGAACGCTCTGTCAAGGGAAACAGGTTCCTCTTGTCCACTCAATCTCTATCCCTCACAATTTTGTATACTTTAATCAAGTCACCCCTTAGCCTTCTCTGTTCCAAGGAAAACAACCCAACCTCGCCAATCTCTCCTTGTAGTTACAATTCTCCATCCCTGGCAATATTCTACCAAATATTCTCTGCACTCTCTCCAGAGCAATTATGTCCTCCTGTAATGTGATGACCAAACTGAACATAATACTCCAGTTGTGGCCTCACCAGTGTCATGCAGTTTCATCACTTTATATCTACTTTTGTATTCTATACCTCTATCAATGAAGGAGAACATTCCATATGTATTATTTACATCCTTATCTACCTGTACTGCTACCTTTAGGGAACTATGCACTGGCACACCAAGAGCTGTCACTGTATGTACACTTCTCATTATATTCCCATTTATTGTGCATTCCCTTTAATGGTTTGACCTCTTTAAATGCATTACCTCTCACTTATTAGAGGTGAACTCTGTCTGCCACTTTCCTGCCCACTCCACCAACCCATGAATCACAGAAGGTTGGTCTGCAGGTGCAACAAGTGATGAGGAAGGCGAATGGAATTTTATCCTTCATTGCTTAAAGGGATTGAATTTAAAAGTAGAGAGGTAATGTTGCAACTGTACAAGGTGCTGATGAAAACTGTGTGCAGTTTTGGTCTCTTTCCTTGAGAAAGGATATACTGGCACTTGAGAGGGTTGGCTAATGAGGAGAGACTGAGTAGATTGGGATTATAGTAATTGGAATTCAGAAGAAGAGAGGGGATCTCATAGAATATACAAAATTATGAAGGGAATGGATAATATAGAAGTAGAAAAGATGTTTCCACTGACAGGTGAAGCTAGAACAAGAGGGCATAGCCTCAAGATTAGAGGGAGCAGATTGAAGACTGAACTGAGAAGGAACTTCTTCACCCAGAGGGTTGTTAATCTATGGAATTACTTGCCCAGGGGAGTCATAGAGTCATAGAGATGTAGAGCATGGAAACAGACCCTTTGGTCCAACTTGTCCATGCCGACCAGATATCCCAACCCAATCTAGTCCCACCTGCCATCTCCACAACTGGCCCATATCCCTCCAAACCCTTCCAATTCATATACCCATTCAGATGTCTTTTAAATGTTGGAATTGTACTAGCCTTGCCACTTCCTTTGGTAGCTCATTCCATACACGTAACACCCTCTGCATGAAAAAGTTAGGTTTCTTTTATATCTTTCCCCCCTCACTCTAAATCTATGCCCTCTAGTTCTAGACTCCCCCACCCCAGGGAGGAAACTTTGTCTATTTATCCTATCCATGCCCCTCATGATTTTATAAACCTGTATAAGGTTATCCCTCAGCCTCTGACGCTCCAAGGAAAACAGCCCTAGCCTATTCAACCTCTCCCTAGAGCTCAAATCCTTCAACCCTGGCAACATCCTTGTAAATTTGTTCTGAAACCTTTCAAGTTTCACAACATCCTTCCGATAGGAAGGAGACCAGAATTGCATGTAATATTCCAAAAGTGGCCTAACCAACATCCTGTACAGCCGCAACATGACCTCCCAACTCCTGTACTCAATATTCTGACCAATAAAGGAAAGCATACCAAATGCCTTCTTCACTATCCTATCTACCTGCGACTCCACTTTCAAGGAGCTATGAACTTGCAGTCTAAGGTCTCTTGGTTCAGCAACAGTCCCTAGGACTTACCATTAAGTGTAGAAATCCTGCTAAGATTTGCTTTCCCAAAATGCATTTATCTAAATTAAACTCCATCTTCCACTTAGTGAAAGTAGATACTGCAGTTGCTGGAAATTAGAGTCAAGATTAGAGTAGTGCTGGAAAATCTATGTTTCCGGCCAACGCCCTTCATCAGGAATGAGAGGTCCTTCTGATCCTGATAAAGGGCTTTGGCTCAAAACATTGATTTTCCTGCTCCTCAGATGCTGCCTGACCTTTTCAGCACTACTCTAATCCATCTGCCACTTCTCAGCCCATTGGCCCATCTGATCAAGATCCCATTGTAATCTGAGATAACCTTCTTCGCTGAGGTAACCTCCAATTTTGGTGTCATCTGCAAACTTACTAACTATATCTCTTATGCTTACATCCAAATCATTTATATAGATGATGAAACGTAGTGGACCCAGTCCCGATCCTTGTGGCACTCCACTGGTCACAGGCCTCTAATCTGAAAAACAATCCTCAATTACCACCCTTTGTCTTCTCCCTTTAAGCCAGTTCTGTATCCAAATGGCTAGCTCTCCCCGTATTCCATGAGATCTAACCTTGCTAACCAGTCTTCTACAGGGAACCTTGTCAAACGCCTTACTGAAGTCCATATAGATCACGTACACCGCTCTGCCCTCATCAATCCTCTTTGTTACTTCTTCAAAAAACTCAATCAAGTTTGTGAGACATGATTTCCTACACAAAAAGCCATGTTGACTATCCCTAATCAGTCCTTGCCTTTCCAAATACATGTAAACCCTGTCCCTCAGGATTCCCTCCAATAACTTGCCCACACTGACATCAGGTTCACTGGTCTATAGTTCCCTGGCTTGTCCTTACCACTCTTCTTAAATAGTGGAACCACATTAGCCAACCTCCAGTCTTCCAGCACCTCACCTGTGACTATTGATGATACAAATATCTCAGCAAAGGGCCCAGCAATCACTTCCCTAGCCACCCACAGAATTCTAGGGTACACCTGACCAGGTCCTGGGGATTTATCCACTTTTATGTGTTTCAAGACATCCAGCACTTCCTCCTCTGTAATATGGACGTGTTTCAAGATGTCACTATCTATTTCTCTGCATTCTACATCTTCCATGTCCTTTTCCACAGTAAACACTGATGCAACATACTCATTTAGTATCTCCCCCATCTCCTGCAACACCACACACAGGCCGCCTTGCTGATATTTGAGGGGCCTTTTTGTGGAAGTAGTTGACGCTACTTCAGTAAATGTTTTTAAAGATAAGATAGATTATTTTTTTAAAAAAGGAATTAAGGGATAAGGTGAGAGCGCAGGTAGGTGGATCTGAGTCCACAAAAAGATCAGCCATTATCTTATTGAATGGTGGAGCAGGCTCGAAGGGCCAGATGGCCTACCCCTGCTCCTAGTTCTTGTGTTCATTTTGGAGCTTAATCCTGTGCATTATCCACAACACTGGTATTTTTGTATTGTTTGTGAATTTCCCAGTTGTGCCCTCCATGTTCAGGTCCAAATCATTATGTATAAAATAAAGAGCAGGGGTCCCAACTCCAAGCCAAAATATTGACCTTCTGTCGTTTCAGATTTACAGCACCACCCTGTTTTCTTCATTGCCTTTTTAGTTGCCAATTTGCAATAGTCGTTGGTTTTTATTCTACTATATTGCATTTTTTAAATTAATATTTATGAAAGATGATAATTATTATTTATTTTGAATTGATTTCTTCATTGTTGGAAATTTTAGACTATTACAGCATTGCTCTTCCACTGCAACTAAGTGTGGCGATAACCATTCCAGCGGCTTTTCTGTTAACTCTCGCATTTGCAAAATCAGTCAGACAAAGGTAGGTTACTCGCTTTGATTTAACAGAATATTTAAATTGCACAAAGTATTAAAAGAAAATTATTTCTGTTAGAAAAATTTTCTTCTAATTCAATTAATTTTGAGCCATATGTACCAAGTCTTACGGCACAATTCTTAGTCAGGGTTGAATTAGTTGAACTCAGCTGGGGTGGTGGTACGAGTATTCCGTTCAGCTAAAAATCCAACATCCTAACTACAATCCCGAAATCATACACCCACTCTGCAAAATTGCCTTCTTTCATCCATAAGCTGTTCCTATTGCCACTGAAATGTGAGGTACAATGGGGGATTTCAACCTGAAATTAATGGGATTGGATTGACTGGGTCTTTTATATTTTTTCTTTTTTTTTCTTTTTTTTCTCTTTTAAACCCCCACACTACCGCCTAACTGTGTTTATTTTTTCCCCGGCACCCATCTTGTGTGTGTGCAGGTGTGAGGTACAGTGAGAGACACAAAGTGTACGAATCTTTATTCGATTTCCACCACCAGGAAAATAGGAAAACACCCGAGTGGCCAGTGACAAGCAGTGCCCTTCACAAAAGGGCAATGCTGTGTGATCAAACAATGAAGGAGAGGGCAGGGATTAAATCAAAATAGAGTTGGAGGGGGAAATAATGCACTCCACTCCTTGCGGTGCCTACCTCTCCCTGAACAACTCCAGGGTGTTGGTGGACACTGCGTGCTCCTTCTCCAAGGACACCCGGGCTCTACTGGGTCTTTTATTTTTTTGTGTGTGTGCAGGTGTGAGACACAGTGAAAGACACAAAGTGCACGAATTTTTATTCAAGTTCCACCACCAGGAAGATAGGAAAACACCCGGGTGGCCAGTGACAAGCACTGCCCTTCACATCAAAGGGCAGTGCTGAACACTTCTGTTTTTTTTTAACTTCTGTTTATTTTTTTTTATTATTTTTTTTTAATTTATTAACCCCCTAAGTGTGGTAGTGATTATTTTTTCCCCAGCACCCATGGTGTGTGTGTGTGCAGGTGTGAGACACAGTGAAAGACACAAAGTGCACGAATCTTTATTCAAATTCCACCACCAGGAAGATAGGAAAACACCCGGGTGGCCAGTGACAAACACTGCCCTTCACATCAAAGGGCAGTGCTGTATGATCAAAACAGTGAAGGAGAGGGTAGGGACTAAATCAAAATGGAGTTGGAGGGAGAAATGATGCACTCCACTCCCTGCGGCGCCCACCTCTCCCTGAACAACTCCAGGATGTTGGTGGACACTGCGTGCTCCTTATCCAAGGACACCCGGGCTCTACTGGGTCTTTTATACACTGCTTGAACTATAATTTTCATTGGCTGTCATCCAATTCCAAGTATTTCCATTTAAGTGGAGAAACTTAAGGTCCCCTTCTCTCTTTGCCTACAAAATTAAATGCCATATAAAGTTTGTGAGAAGATTTGTAGCTCGGGTGCTCGTTGCTGTGGTTCTGTTCGCCGAGCTGGAAGTTTTTGTTGCAAACGTTTCGTCCCCTGTCTAGGTGACATCCTCAGTGCTTGGGAGCCTCCTGTGAAGTGCTTCTGTGGTGTTTCCTCCGGCATTTATAGTGGCCTGTCCCTGCCGCTTCCGGTTGTCAGTTTCAGCTGTCCGCTGTAGTGGCCAGTATATTGGGTCCAGGTCGATGTGTTTATTGATGGAGTTTGTGGATGAGTGCCATGCTTCTAGGAATTCCCTGGCTGTTGATGACACCTTTGTAATCATTAAAAACACGGAAATAGAGAAAACACACCGGATCATCAACTCCACACTCACAGGAATCCGATTCACGAGAGAGGAAGAAAAGGACAACCAACTCCCATTCCTAGACGTGAGGATACAGAGAACACCAAATGGAGAATTCACCACAAAGGTATACAGGAAAGCCACACACACAGACCAAGTCCTGAACTATGAAAGCAACCACCCCAATACACACAAACGAAGTTGCATCAAGACACTATTCAAAAGGGCCACAACACACTGCAGCACACCAGAACTGCAAAAAGAGGAAGAGGAACACCTATACAAGGTATTCGCCAAATACGGATATCCTCGCAATTTCATCAACAGATGCCTAAGGGAAAGACAACAGAACGAGGACATGCAGCAACCCAAAGGACTAGCCTCACTACCATACATCAAGAACATCTCTGAAATGACAGCCAGACTACTGCGACCACTAGGACTTATAACAGCACACAAACCAACAGCCACCCTCAGACAACAACTCACCAGAACGAAGGACCCGATACCCAGCATGAGCAAAACTAATGTAGTGTACAAAATCCCATGCAAGGACTGCACAAAACACTATATAGGACAAACAGGAAGACAGCTAACGATCCGCATCCACGAACATCAACTAGCCACGAAACGACACGACCAGCTATCCCTAGTAGCCACACACGCAGAAGACAAGCAACATGAATTTGACTGGGACAACACTACCATTATAGGGCAAGCCAAACAAAGAACAGCCAGGGAATTCCTAGAAGCATGGCACTCATCCACAAACTCCATCAACAAACACATTGACCTGGACCCAATATACCGGCCACTACAGCGGACAGCTGAAACTGACAACCGGAAGCGGCAGGGACAGGCCACTATAAATGCCGGAGGAAACACCACAGAAGCGCTTCACAGGAGGCTCCCAAGCACTGAGGATGTCACCTAGACAGGGGACGAAATGTTTGCAACAAAATCTTCCAGCTCGGCGAACAGAACCACAGTAAATGCTATATACTTTATTTGTAAGTCTTTTAAGTTTGATATGAGTGACGAAAGGAATAATGGGTTTCTCTTCATGGTCCTTGGTAAAATGGCTAACACTTAATACCAAAGTTTGCCAAGGGATCAGAGTACAGTCCACACCTATAGAGCTACAGTCATCAAGGATAAAAGAGGATGGAAATTAGGGGAGACAAAAAATTTGAATTAAGTATTATTTAATTAAGCAAAAATGTCTCACAAGAATTTATTTTTGCAAGTTTGTAATTGCTTATGATAAGCTCCAAAGGCAGTAGGGTTATGTATAATATTATAAACAATTCAGAGATGAATTATTAGTAATTGGAGCATATTGAACAGTATGCACTTTTAATATGTAACTGAAATAACTTAAAAATAAACTTTACTGTATAAGATAGAAAGAAAGTTTACCTCCAAAAAAGTCAGCATGTGCACTGTTGCCTGTGGTTACAACAGTAACAAAGTAAGTCAGTGGATGATGATTCCATGTACCTGTATGTAGCTCTGGCTATAAATGCTATAGTTTTCCAAAAACCATTACAAATTGTTAAAATTCAGAACAATGAAATGTGCCATTGTAAATGTTTTTATTTGCATATTGTGGCTTCACTTATTGGTAAGCATAAAGCTTTTCTGGAAACAGGAAATTAAAGAGGAGATACAGCACCAAGAAGACTTATCTTTTTTTCAAAAACGTGAGAGATATTAATAGAAATGGAAACTTGCCCTTCGTCAGCCACACCCTGATTACATCAAGCACTCATAGAGAGAAAAGGCCTGTTTAACATGGTTAAAGATGCCCTCCAACGCATCTCGTCCACATCCCGCACCTCCGCCCTCAGACCCCACACCTCCAACCGTAACAAGGACAGAACCCCCTGGTACTCACCTTTCGCCCTACCAACCTTCGCATTAACCGCATCATCCGCCAACATTTCCACCACCTCCAAACGGACGCCCCACCAGGGATATATTTCCCTCCCCACCCCTTTCCGCCTTCCGCAAAGACCGTTCCCTCCGTGACCACCTGGTCAGGTCCACGCCCCCCAACAACCCACCCTCCCGTCCTGGCACCTTCCCCTGCCACCGCAGGAATTGCAAAACCTGCGCCCACACCTCCTCCCTCACCTCCATCCAAGGCCCCAAAGGAACCTTCCACATACGTTTTAGTTTTACCTGCACATCCACCAATATCATTTATTGTATCCGTTGCTCCCAATGCGGTCTCCTCTACATTGGGGAGACTGGGCGCCTCCTAACAGAGCGCTTTAGGGAACATCTCTGGGACACCCGCACCAATCAACCACACCGCCCTGTGGCCCAACATTTCAACTCCCCCTCCCACTCAGCTGAGAATATGAAGGTCCTGGCCCTCCTTCACCGCCGCTCCCTCACACCCGACGCCTGGAGGAAGAACGCCTCATCTTCTGCCTCGGAACACTTCAACTCCAGGGCATTAATGTGGACTTCAACAGTTTCCTCATTTCCCCTTCCCCCACCTCACCCCAGTTCCAAACTTCCAGCTCAGCACTGTCCCCATGACTTGTCCTACCTCCCTATCTTCCTTTCCACCTATCCACTCCACCCTCCTCTCTGACCTATCACCTTCATCCCACCTCCATTCACCCATTGTACTCTTTGCTACCTTCCCCCACCCTCCTCCCTGACCTATCGCCTTCACCCCACCCCCACTCACCTATTGTACTCTATGCTACTTTCTCCCCACCGCCCCCCCCTCACTCTCCTCTCATTTATCTCTCCACCCTTCAGGCACTCTGCCTGTATTCCTGATGAAGGGTTTTTGCCTGAAAGATCGATTTTCCTGCTCCTCGGCTGCTGCCTGAACTGCTATGCTTTTCCAGCACCATTCTAATCCAGAAAAGGCCTGTTACCAATTCACAGGGCTGGAAATTCTAGATCCTCAGCAGCCTTACTGTCAGAGTTTGGCATTGGTGGAACTGGTAGGAAAATAAAAGATGCCTTAACCTAAAGATAATGTCTGTGAAATAACTCCATCCCGTCACCAAGTCACCCCTTATTTACATGTGCACAGTACATGACACTGACCCAGCTAGCACAGAGCTGACTCTGAGACTGAACAGAACTCCTGAAACTCCTGTTTCTATCTGTCAAATAGGGCAACCTGATTGGACCAGGGAATTCATATCCTACGAGATCCACCTGGCTGACATTGTTCCAATCATTACATCCCTTCCCCTCTAAATCCTGGAACATAGGCTGGTTCTTTTCCCTGTATCGCCTCATGGGGCATTTTTGCACCAGGTCCAATTGCTCTGACTCTGCCTCGGATGTTGGCTGCACGTATCAGACTGTAGCCCAACACTTGCACCTGGAACATCTCAGCCAAAACTCCTCTTCTTCAGGCAAAGGGCTGCAACATCTACCATGTCCATCCCATCCTCAGAAGTTCCTTCGATGTTAGGAGGAGGGAGAGAACCCACGGGTTCTCACAGCCTTGCCGGCTGTATTGAGAGGCCCTGTTTGCAAAGTTGAGCTTTCAAGTGGTCCACATGCTTGTTCAGGACAGTGTCACTGGACCTGACCTCACATCAACCATGCCTTTTACCCATGCAGGGCCATTCCCATGGTTATGACATCAAACTTTGGCCCCAGAAGTAAACTGCCTCTCTCGCCTAAAGGAGTCTTGTGTCTGGCATTGGCATTCCTGGTCCTACAAACAAACAGGGACCAAGACTATTTGGTATTGAGTGAAGCTTTAGGCTGTTTCTTTCAGCCTGCCTTCAAAGTGTGGACTGTTCTTTTTGCCAGACCATTGGATAATGGATGGTATGGAGCTGTCCTTACATGCCAAATGCCATTCGACTTTAGGAAAAACTCGAATTTCCTGTTGGTAAATGATGGCCTGTTGTGACAACACCTCTGGGAGTCCGTGTATTACAAAGGATGCAGGCAACCTTTAAATCATCATCCCCATGTTTAATGAATGAACTCTATGCATGTCCAACCACTTTAAATGGGAGTTTGCAATGACTAAGAATGTTCAGCCCATGAAAGGACTGGTATAGTCAACATGTAACCAAGTCTAGGTTTTACCTGGCTATTTACAAGACAGTACTGAGCTACTGGCAGTAATTTTTGTCTTTGTTGGCATTCTGGGATCTGCCCCATCAATGTGGTTATGTCAGCATCCAATCCTGGTCACCAGACATAACGTCTTGCCAACATCTTCATTTTGGACACTCCTGGAAGACACTGGTGGAGTTCAGCCAGTATCTCGCAGTGAACCTTGCTCGGGATAATCACTCTTGCTCCTCATAATAATATACCATCCTGTATGGTGATCTGGTATTGCTGGTTTCAGTTCTGGTTGTGATGGCCCTTTTGTTTCCCCCATCACCACTAGCTCTCTAAGTTTTGTCAGGATGTGGTCTTTTTATGTCCCAGTCTGATATTGTCAGTGGTGACTAGAAGGGTATCCAGAAGGTTTAAAACCAGAATGGACTCTTCCAGTGACAGCACCATCAGTAGTGTATCTGCCAGTGGGAGATGGCTCAAGACATCCGCATTTGCCACTTGGCCCCCCGGATGGTGTTGTATGCACTCAGAATACCGCTGCTGATTTTGACCTGAAGCTATGGGCAGCATGGCCAGTCCTCAAGAAATAGCCCTAGCAGGGATTTGTGGTCTGTTACAATTACAAATTCACATTCGTTAAGGTATTGGTGAAACTTTCTCACATCAAAGATGACCACCAAATCTTCCTTCTCAATTTTCATTCGGTGTCAGCCAAAGTCTGGGAAGTGTATGGTATTGGCCCTTCCTCTATACTAGGCCTCCAGTGAGTCAACACTACCCTGATACCACACAGGGAAGCATCGCATGTCAGTGCCACATCTCACTTGAGATTGTAGTGTGCCAACACCTTAGATGATAATAGCTGCTTCTTCATTTCCCTAAGGGCTATATCTTGGCTACGAGACCATTTCCAAGATTGACCCTTATTCAAGAGCAAATGTAAGGGTGCCAGGATGGAGGCCAAGTTACGTATGAAATTTCCATAATAATTCACCAACCCAAGAAAAGTTCTAGTATGGTGGTGGGAGCCAGGGCATCTTTGATCACCCTCACTTTATCTTCCAACAGGTGTAACCCAGCCTTGTTGACTCTGCAGCCTAAGTCGATCACTTGGGGTGAATGGAACACATTTTTCCCTCCTAACGTGTACCCCTGCCTTGGAGAAACATTTAAACACTATGTCCAAGTTCTCTAAATGATCTTTATTTGTCTTCCAGGTTATTAGCATGTTATCCAGATAAATGGCAACTTGGGGTAGACCTTGTAAAACCCTTATGGGTATTAATTGTGGCAAACCTATGGGAATCCTCATCTAATCGCAATTGCATATTCGTGTGGCTTGTGCAGTTTTGTAAAGGACAGCCTATAAGTCGTCCATGCAAGGAACTGGATATTTCTCCAGCTGTGAAAAGCATTTCAACGTTTGTTCTAAATCCCTACAAAGACAAATTGGCCCATTAGGCTTCACAATTGGTATGACTAGTGCTGCCCATTCTGCAAACTGGACTGATTTGATGATTCCTTTGCTTTCCAGCCTCCTGATTTCTGCCTCTGCTTTTGCATATAAGGCAAATAGCACTTGTAGGATTGTGGAATTGCTTCTTGTCTACTTATGTCATATTAGAATGCCGGGGACTTGGGGTCAATTCCAGCTTTGGGTGGAGTTTACACATTATCCCCAGTGGGTTTCCTCTGGGAGCTCCTGTTTCCTCTCAGTGTCCAAAGATATGCAGGTTAGGTAGACTGGCCATGCTAAATTTCCCATGGTATCCTTGGATATGCAGACTAGGTGGATTGGCTATGGGAAATGCAGATTTACAGGGATTAGGGAGGGGGTAGATCTGGGATGGTCTTCAGAGGTTCAGTGTGGACTCGATGGGATGAATGGCCTGCTTCTGCACTGTAAGGACTATATGTAAGGTGGCCTTTTCCCCTTTGATAGACCATAGACCTCTGTAAACCTTCCAGGTTTTTAATTAGGACTTCACTCAGGCAGCCATTTTCTGATTGAAAAATATTGAGTCAATCAAGTTGAACATTTCTCAATCAATTTCTCCACATCAAGCTTGGGCCCAAGTTTTTCACTACAATCAGTGGTAACTGAACCAGCTGCTTCTCATAAAAACCCAGAACCGAAGTTGTATTCGAAATCTGTAGGGATTTCCCAGTACATGTTCTCAACCTGACCGAGGTCTTACGCAAACTTAAGGATTGGAGTCCAGAGTGAATTTAGGTAAAGTTGAAAAGTGTGGTGCTGGAAAAGCGCAGCAGGCCAGGCAGCAACCGAGGAGCAGGAGAATCGACGTTTCGGGCTTAAGCCCTTCTTCAGGAATTTTGGTAAAGACTGGTTCTGCAATCACTGACACAGCTGTGCCAGTATTGACCTCCATTAGACTGAGAGATCATTTAACTGGACTTTTATTTTGATTGGCTCTGATTTGGATGTTGCTGATCAATTTAACTGTTCTAAACCAGCTGTAAGTGAACTTTCCAGTATGTGTACTCTCCTGGATACTAGCCTCTTACTCTTACTTATAATAGTTCTCTTACTCAATTCATGCCTAGAGGAATTCTTTTGTTGTCTCAAATCTTCATACCGGTAGCAACTACAATGATCTGCCGGCCTAGATCCTGGAGAAAATGTTAACCGTTTGGCCAAGGCTTGGCTTGGGGTATTGGTGTGGGCTGACCTACAGTCCCTCCATTCAGGACATGTGCTGAGTGAGCCCGTGCAATTGCCTTCACTCAAGGGGTGTTCCCCAAGGTCAGTCATCCTGATGAGGGTATCCATTTCCATTGGCATTCCCTGTAATTCAAGCTCCATTAGCCGCATCTTCTAACTGCAAAGCCAGTTGTAGTTCCTGTTTGAAGTCCAGTTGGGCTTCAGCCAGTAAGCGCCTTTTCATGGTCTCATCATTAATCTCACACACCAAATGGTGTCTCAGCGTCTCACTTAAAGTTAAACCAAACTTACATGCCTCTGCCATTCATGTTAACCTTGTCAAAAATCCCGAAAAGGATTCCCCTGGTTCTTGAACTTTCAAGTAAAACCGATAGCATCTCAAAGTTAGACGAGGCTTAGGGTTGTAATATTCCTTAGCTACATCTATCAACTCTTGAAAGGTTTTAATATCTGGTGCTCTGGGAAGGTCAGACTCCTAATAGCCAAAAATAGCTGCAGTCCGGATGCTGTCAGGAGAATTACTCTGTGTTTTTTCACCATGACTCAAAGACAATTGATGAGAGTGAATCTCTTCAGGGGCATGTTTTACTGACACTGCCACTGAAATAACTCCATAAGGGCCAGTATCCCATCACCAAGTCATCCATTATTTACATGTGCATAATACATGACACTGGCCCAGCTAACACAGAGCTGGCTCCTAGAGTGAACAGAATCCCTGACACTCCTGTTTATATCTGTCAGCCAGGGGTCCTTGATTGGACCAGGTTAACAGCCCAATCAGGGAACTCATATTCTATGAGATTAACCTGGCTGACATCATTCCAACCACTACAGTCAGAGCTGATAGATAAATCACTGTTAAAGAGAGAAGAAAGCAGCAAAGCTGTACAAATGGAGTGGAAAACCCTCCACTTTAATCACTAGAGAGAAATGGGGAGCGAACGCTGAGGTGACATTTGATGCCAGTAAACGTTTCTTTGGAGATGGATTTGTTTGCTGGCTCCATTTCTCTACAGTCTGTCACTGAGAGGCAGCCTCCATTAAACTGGCAACTGCTGAAAATGACCGGGATGGGGTCTGCCACTAGTATATGTCAAGTCCTCTAAATCACCTCTAGCTTTGGCCTTAAAGACATTTGTTGCATTTAAATTCTCATTCCAGCCCACCCATGCATTTCCGCAACTGCAAGAGTGCATCAGGGAGAAATCTCAATATGGATTCCATTATTTTCCCACCTCCAAGCCCTCTGGTTATGGCCAGGCAAATTCTGTACACATGTCTGATCAAGATTGCCCATTAGATGTGGGAACATGTCTGATGACAGTTAACTTCTGCATCATTAACCTTTCTTTCTCTCTGAACATTGACATACCCAATATTTTGTTTAAGGTGTTTAGCAATTCTGTTTTATTTTGCATTTATTTTGGCTATCACTTCAAAGAAGATGCAAGATTATACAGAACAGGCAAGAAGCTCTTCAATTCATCAGTATAAGTTGAAGCTATTCTACAGAGAACAGATCCATGACCATATCCTAGCATGCATCAATACATTGTGAGTTAGGAGACAAAATGTGGAAATACATAGTTAAAGATCCTCCAGTTATTGCATAGGACATTCTGATGCGGGTTAGTTGAGCAATGTTTGTCAAAGTGAAGGTCATGATAAAGCATAAGTAGACAAAGGAAGACAAGTACATTTTCATTGAAGAAAAGGAATGTAAAAGGGATGTAATTCAAGCTTTAATTATCATCAATAACTATATAGAAATGTAAAACATAGGTGAGCCAAAGAAACTACAATTCAACTTTTTAAAATTTCTTGTTGTACATCGATGATCACCAACTAAATTTATAAAAGATATTTGAGTTTTCAGATAGAAAATTTGATTTATAAGTGAGTAGGATAAGTTAAATAGATGTTTTTTATTGTTCATATCACAGACCACAGTTTGGGTCACTTAATGACCACTGATACAAATCTATCTTCTTATTAATTGTTCTATGTGAATTATTTACTTTTCGTTTTAGAATTAAATCAATGTGCAAGGTGTTTTTACCTGGCTGGGCTCAGGAAAAATTCCCCAATGTGGAAAACAGCAATGTGGTGAAAGGACTACAGGTAAAATATCAAGGGGCTAAATTTCCCCTGTTCATTATTTTAATATGGGAGCTTTCTGACCAATTTTATGCAAATAACCAGTACATTCCCAGAGAAGTTAAACTGTCAGCAATGAAATATATTACAAAATACAAATTTCTTTGCTGTTTCTAGGATAGTTTCTGCATATAATCAGGATAAAGGTAGACATTTTCAGAGAAAGCTCCACTGCAAAATCATTCTTCATGTTTTATGAAAAGAGGCACAATTTGAAACAAATTGTAATGAGGAAACATTTCACATCTCTTGTGATCTCATTTACAATAGATTGAGAACAGGTAAAGCTGTTGTCTGGATCAACTGAAAGAAGTGCATTCCAGGCAGCCACTGGGGAAGCTGTAAATATAGATGTGTATTCATCAGGTGGCTGACCTCCATGACATATATAGGTAACATGAAAAAGGTAACACCTTGGTTATCACTGAAAGACAGCAGCAAAAGAGAGTCATCCAGTCTAGGGGACAAGAAATGTCACCCACATTGCTTTGCAAACTTGTATAACAAACCCCTTCAGTTGCCTCATCAAAATTGCTCCACTTCCTGTTTTAGTGATGTTGATTGAGGGATAAATATTGACCAGAAGACTTGGCAGAATTCCAGTGCCCATCTTTGAAATAGTGTCATGAGTTGTCTATTAATGTTTCACCGAAAATGTAACACCTTCAACGCTGCAAAATTCAATACTGCCTGGAATATTGACCTTGATTTTGCAGTCAAGCCTCAGTGTGACACTTTAATACAGAACCTTGTGAGCAAAATGAGGAAATAGTGAGCTGTCAATGTTTATTTAGGAGCAAATGAACACTTGGTGTTTCTTAATCAGCAATTGCAAGTTGCAAGAATTTGTTTTGCACTGTATCAAACTATATCTTCTAACTAAATTAGGGAAAGAAACATAATACAAAATAATTTTTTTCACTTTGGACAAGCCTGTACTTTTGATACTTCACAGTATATATGCTGATGGTCTTTCCAATTGAGTATTAAAAGGCACCATGTTACATAATCAATTAAGTAATAGCTAATGACCCTTTTGTACTTACTGATGCATTTAAATCTAGATGGGCTGTCAATTTAACCCTTCCTATTTAACCCCCCCTCCATTGCACCAATGAAAATGGAGGGGATTGGGTGCAGGTTTAAGGGTGGGACATCTGGAATTGGTGGTCTTAAACCCTTTTGACGAAGGAGTGCAGTACACTTCTTCTAGTTTCACAGAAAATTCAGCCTTTAATGATTTGTTTAACTGTATCAGATCCTTTTTCTTCTCCACTTTAAACTCTTAGTTTCCAAGTATATTTGATGATATTTATGCATTATGAAAATATCTTTCACATATATATTGAAATTAATTTGCCAGTTTTATGCTATTTCACAAATGCATAAATGTCTTTTTTTAATTTGTTGCAGTTCTCTTTAATGACTATTCCACTAACCACTCAATTTGGTGTCTTCTGAAATTTAGAAGTTATGTTTTTGATTCCAAAATCTAAATCATTAATATAAATAGTGCATTACCATACTTTCACCACTGATTCTTCTGGGGCCTTGCCTTCCAAACTCCACTGGGAATAGCAACCTTTTACCCTGATCTTGTCTATCTTGCAGTCAGTAAGTTATTCTGTTTTGAGAAGATTTGTAGCTCGGGTCGAGGTTTTGGATGTAGGTTTGCTCGCTGAGCTGGAAGATTCGTTTTTAGACATTTCGTCACCATACTAGGTAACGTCTTCAGTGAGCCTCCGAATGAAGCACTGGTGGTGTAGCCTGCTTTCTATTTATATGTTTGGGTTTCCTTGGGTTGGTGATGTCATTTCCTGTGGTGACACCATTTCCTATGGTGATGTAATTTCCGGTTCTTTCTTTCTGGGGGTGGTAAATGGGATCCAAGTCAATATCTTTGTTGATAGAGTTCCGGTTAGAATGCCATGCTTCTAGGAATTCTCGTGGGTTTCTCTGTTTGGCTTGTTCTAGGATGGATGTGTTGTCCCAGTCGAAGTGGTTATCCTTTCTGCTATTCATCCCTGACTGCATTTGCTCTGACCTTATTCATTAATCTGTTATATATTCCATTATCAAAGGCCTTTTAAAAATCTGGATATATTATATCTACTATATTATTTTTGTCTATTCTGTTACATCTTCAAATAATTAAATGAATGAAGAATGAAGTCAATCAAGTAAGACGTTTCCTTTTGAAATCCAAGCAGACTATTCATTATGATATTTGATCTGCCCAATAATTCTTTCTGCTTAAAGTTCAAAAGAAATCTGTTTTGTTCTTAAGGACAATTTCCAGAAACCTAGATGCTTAGATGTTCAGTATGTTTCATAGGTAGATTGAGTTAATAATGGGAATACATAAAATGCTGTAAGGATAAACTATAGTTTAATTGTGGTGTAGCATGTTGGTACAGGAATGGTAAAATAGGGGAAAATTTTAGTCCATCGTTCTTAACTAGATTTAATCCACATTCTAGAAATCAAAACAGCAGTTGCAAATCCACTGCACTACCCAGTGAATTATTATTCCATAAAAACTGAAAGAACTGCAGATGCTGTAAATCTGAAACAAAAAAAGAAATTGCTGGCAAAGCTCAGCAGGTCTGGCAGCACCTGTGGAGAGAAATCAGAGTTAACATTTTGGGTCCGGTGATCCTTCCTCAGAGTTCTGAGGAAGAGTTGATGGACCCCGAAACGTTAACTCTGATTTGTCTCCACAGATCCTGCCAAATATGCTGAACTTTTCCAAATGTTATTCCATCTCACCTCAGGAGATTTTGATCCTAGCTAGCATGTTACAGATTTCAATTGAATTAAAGTAAAAAAATAAAAAATGCTGAGAGTAGCAACCTTGAGCAGGCTTCCTGTTATACAACTTTTGATTTTGTTTAAAGTGAAATGAAAATGAAACTAACGAATTTATGAGTGGAAAATTGTTGTCAAGTATTCACTAAATGAAGCAAATCCACCTTTAAGCTATAAGATGGTGTTTTTCTATGTCTCAATCATCAAGTCTTCTGAAAGGCCAGGATACTTTCAAGATATTAATCTAATGTTTCATTGAATTCCATTATAGAAAAATGATGCAATTCCCTTTCTACATACTGCAGCACTATTAGTATATAACGATCCACCAATAACAGAAGTAGAAGAAACTTTACTACCAAGAATCAACAAAAGCTTAATCCAAACTGTACATAGAAATTCTAAACAACAAATAGAAGAAGCAGCTTTTGAGAACCCAATTTCAGATATTTCAGAAGCTCATAATTCTCATCTGTCTCAACCAAATGAAGACACAGAAACCATGGGCTACAAGCCTCAAACATCCAGCAGATGCCAACCAATAGTTTTATCACATAATGATGATGAATCAATTCCAAACATTGGAAGTAATCAAGTTAAAGTATACAAAGAACTCAACACTCCAGGTTTTGACAGGTTTCCAGATATTTTTAGTATTGATGGAATCCTAGATATGAACACAGATTTGACATCCAACCATAATGGGATTCAAGATGATCAAAATTACATCCTTAAGGAGGAAGAGGAACAGTTCCCAGCCAATGAGCATCACAGAACATACATAACAGAGGGACTACTTCAAGAGCAAACTCTACTACCAGATGAATTTGTTGATTGTTTACTACACAAAGAAGATGATTCTACAGATATCAAATCTTATTTCCCTCAGATCGTGGCCATTCAATGACATTAGCTGACACAAAACTAATTTCTTGTTTTCAAGTCTTCAGAAGTTGTATTTTCCATGTGTTTGTGAGAGTCACTCAGGCTCTGCTCACAGAAGTAAAGAACTTGAGTATAAAACATCAAAAGATCATAAATTGCAAACTGAAATTCATGTTTTCCTTACAGAATCAATATATGGAATGAGCTGCTAACAAAAGCAATTAATTTCCACTTATATCTAGCTTTAATCCTAAAAAGAAAAAAATGTCTGGAACAGACCAGAATTTAAGGATTTAAGGAAAGAAATAGATGGTCAGGATCCCCAAAAATGTGATACTTTGCTTCTGAACCCATGACTGAGCTGACTGTGAATGCAACCAGTTAAATATTGTTGGTTGTAAAGTTGGATTAAGATCCCTGAAATTTAACATTAATATAATTAATCTCAAACAAAGTATGCCTTTAAATCCAATCATGCCTCTGTATCTGAAAAAGCAATGCCAAAGTCTAGATTGTTAATCTGAAGATTGTCAGCCAATAATGTTATTTTATGCTACAATTGGTAGAGTCTAGAAAGCTATTTGGTATGAGATAGAACTCAAGCTAATCTTCGCATACCTTTATATTTATTTAGAGTTTCATGTGACAAGTATAAATGTCCTCACCTCACAACCACAATTTATAGGGCTTCAATGGAATTACTCATTAATATGCCCACTTCCAAATAATTAGACATAAATCATACATTATTCACAACTGAAAATAGTTGTTTCAGGAAAATTGGGCTCTTTCACACCAAACTACTGTATCTATAGTCCCAATCTGCCATCTTTAGAGATGCCAAGTGGAGGATAAATATCATTACGGTAACAGTTCAAAAACATATGTCTGATTCTTGTTCCTTTATCAAAAGTTAAGTTTTGAAAACTTTAAAGTAATAGTTTATATACAGACTGCCAATAATTGAATGTTTTTCACATTTTGCTGTTTCAACTACCAATGCTATATAATCATAGTTAGGATCTTTAAGATTTAAAGATGTGTAATATTATACAAGTTTTAATGGGGATGTTTATTTGATTATGACAAATTCTATCCAGCAGTTTAATAAATATCTGTTAAATTGATTTAACTATGGCTTTCTGCCTTAAAGGACAAGATCATAATGGAAACTATCCGACTGCTTTTAAAGGGAAGTCTCTTTGAGAGGTTAGGATAGCCTCATGGTTACGGTAGTCTATTCTGATCATGCTCAGGTAAGTTGTAACATTATACAATAGCGCCTCGATTTACGAACTTAATCCGCACCGGGACCCGGTTCGTGAACCGAAAAGTTCGCGAACTGAATCAATTTTTCCAATTGTTCGGATAGTGTAAGAATGCTTGGACCGTAGCAATGAACGCTATTCACAGCGCACGCGCCAAAGACGAACTGAATGAGATCACGCGGGGCCCGAGAGCTTTTGCGTTCAACAAGCGCATAGCAAAGCAGAACAATGAAACCACGTGGTCGCACATGGGCTTTTTGTGTTCGTACCTTTGTTCGTACCTTGAATTTCGTACGTACGTTGAAGCAAAATTTTACATACAATCCTGTTCATAAACTGATTTGTTCATGAACGGGGTCATTCGTATGTCGAGGTGCTACTGTAGTTAATAAATTTGGTCATTTGTGGTTATTTTTAAAAACTTGGTGATTCTTAATGTCTATCACAAGAGCAACTGGGTTGTCATTAAGAAAATGTAAAAGAATCAAAATTTTTGGAAAAAAAGGCAGGAAAAAGAAGTTGAGGAATATCAGATCAGCCAAGATCTCATTGAATGGCAGAATAGACTTGATGGGCTGAACAACTTACTTTCATCTTGTGACCATTTAACTGACTCATTAATCTCCTTCAGAGAAGATAATCTACTACCCTTGTTGGTCTGGCCTATGTAATTCTATTCTAGTGTGAAAAGATTTCCACTTATATCAAGCTTTAATGATCACTGGAAATCTCCAAGTCTTCACATCCAATTAGGTATATGTGAAGTGTAGTCACTGTAGTAGTAAAGGATTGATGACACCAGTTTAGGCACAGCAAACTCCCCAAAAAATGGATGTGAAAATAGAACATAGAACATAGAACATAGAACATAGAAGAATACAGCGCAGTACAGGCCCTTGGGCCCTCGATGTTGCACCGATCCAAGCCCACCTAAACTACACTAACCCACTATCCTCCATATACCTATCCAATGCCCTCTTAAATGCCCATAAAGAGGGAGAGTCCACCACTGTTACTGGCAGGGCATTCCATGAACTAACGACTCGCTGAGTGAAGAACCTACCCCTAACATCAGTCCTATATCTACCCCCCCTTAATTTAAAGCTATGCCCCCTTGTAATACCCGACTCAATACGCGGGAAAAGGTTCATACTGTCGACCCTATCTAACCCCCTAATCATCTTGTACACCTCAATCAAGTCACCCCTAAACCTTCTTTTCTCTAGTGAAAACAGCCCCAAGTGCCTCAGTCTTTCCTCATACGATTTTCCTTCCATACCAGGCAACATCCTGGTAAACCTCCTCTGCACCCGTTCCAATGCCTCCACATCCTTCCTATAGTATGGCGACCAAAACTGCACACAATATTCCAGATGCGGCCGTACCAGAGTCTTATACAACTGCATCATGACCTCAGGACTCCGGAACTCAATTCCTCTACCAATAAAAGCCAGTACGCCATATGCCTTCCTCACCGCACTATTTACCTGGGTGGCAACTTTCAGAGATCTGTGTACATGGACACCAAGATCCCTCTGCTCATCCACACTACCAAGTATCCGACCATTAGCCCAGTACCCCATCTTTTTGTTATTCTTCCCAAAGTGAATCACCTCGCACTTAGCTACATTGAATTCCATCTGCCACCTTTCTGCCCAGCTCTGCAGCTTCTCTATATCCTGCTGTAACCTGCCACATCCTTCCTCACTGTCAACAACTCCTCCGACTTTCGTATCATCCGCAAACTTGCTCACCCAACCTTCTAACCCCTCTTCCAGGTCATTTATAAAAATGACAAACAGCAATGGTCCCAAAACAGATCCTTGCGGAACACCGCTAGTGACGGCACTCCATGAAGAAACTTTGCCATCAACTACTACCCTCTGTCTTCTTCCATCCAGCCAATTTCTAATCCAAACCTCCAACTCACCCTCAATGCCATATCTCCGTATTTTCTGCAGTAGCCTACCATGGGGAACCTTATCAAACGCCTTACTAAAATCCATATATACCACATCTACCGCTTTCCCCTCATCAACCTCCTTCGTCACCTTTTCAAAGAATTCAATAAGGTTTGTGAGGCACGACTTGCCCTTCACAAAACCATGCTGACTATCCTTGATCACATTATTCCTATCCAGATGTGCATAAATCCTATCCCTTACAATTCTCTCTAAGACTTTGCCCACAACAGAAGTGAGACTCACCGGCCTATAGTTACTAGGGCTATCCCTACTCCCCTTTTTGAACAAGGGAACCACATTTGCTATCCTCCAGTCTTCTGGGACTACTCCTGTAGACAAAGAGGACATAAAAATCAAGGCCAATGGCTCTGCAATCTCCTCCCTTGCTTCCCAGAGAATCCTAGGATAAATGCCATCAGGCCCAGGGGACTTATCTATTTTCACCTTTTCCAGGATTTCCAACACCTCTTCTCTACATACCTCAAAGCCATCCATTCTACTTATTTGTGCCTCAGTATTCTCATCGACAACAATGCCCTGTTCCTGAGTGAATACTGAAGAAAAGTATTCATTCAGTGTCTCCCCAATCTCTTCCGCCTCCACACGCAACTTCCCCCTACTATCCTTGACTGGACCTATTCCTACCCTAGTCATTCTTTTATTCCTAACATACCTATAGAAAGCCTTAGGGTTTTCCCTAATCCTATCTACTAAGGACCTTTCATGTCCCCTCCTTGCTGCTTTTAGCTCTCTCTTCAGGTCCTTCCTGGCTACCCTATAACTCTCAATCGCCCCAATTGAACCTTCACGTCTCATCTTGAGATAGGCCGCCCTCTTCCATTTAACAAGGGATTCCAATTCCTTATTAAACCACGGCTCCCTCGCACGACCCTTTCCTTCCTGCCTGACAGGTACATAATTATCAAGGACACTCAATAGTTGCCCCTTGAACAAGTTCCACATATCATTTACACTCTTGCCTTGGAGTCTACTTTTCCAAGCCACACATCCTAAGTCATGCCTCACCGCATCATAATTTCCCTTACCCCAGCTATAATTCTTGCCCTGTAGTACACACTTATCCCTCTCCATCACGAGTGTAAAAATCACCGAATTATGGTCACTATCCCCAAAGTGCTCACCTACCTCTAATTCTAACACCTGGCCTGGTTCGTTACCCAGAACCAAATCCAGTATGGCCTCACCTCTTGTTGGCCTGTCTACATATTGTGTCAGGAAACTCTCCTGCACACATTGAACAAACACTGACCCATCTAACGAACTTGAGCTATAGCTTTCCCAATCAATATCAGGAAAGTTAAAGTCGCCCATAACAACCACCCTATTACTGTCACTCATCTCCTGAATCACCTTCCCAATCCTTTCTTCAATGATTCTAGGACTATTAGGAGGCCTGTAAAAGACTCCTAACAGGGTGACCTCACCTTTCCTATTCCTAACCTCAGCCCAAACTACCTCAGATGGCAAGTCCTCATCCATCGTCCTTTCCACCGCTGTAATACTATCTTTGACAAGCAATGCCACACCTCCCCCTCTTTTACCCCCACCTCTGACCCTACTAAAACATTTAAATCCCGGAACCTGCAACAGCCAATCCTGTCCCTGTTCTAGCCATGTCTCCGTAATAGCCACAACATCGAAGTCCCAGGTACCAACCAACGCTGCAAGTTCACCTACCTTGTTTCGTATACTTCTTGCATTGAAGTATACACACTTCAAGCCACTTCCCTGTTTACAGGCACCCTCCTTGGAAATTGATGCCATGTTCCTCACCTCCCTACACTCCAGGCCCTGCACCCTGAAGCTACAATCTGGGTTCCCATGCCCCTGCCGAGTTAGTTTAAACCCCCCCCAAGAGCACTAGCAAACCTCCCCCCAAGGATACTGGTTCCCCTCAGGTTCAGGTGTAGACCATCCTGTTTATAGAGGTCCCACCGTCCCCAGAAAGAACCCCAGTTATCCAAAAACTGGAACCCCTCCCTCCTGCACCATCCCTGAAGCCACGCATTTAATTGTTCTCTCTCCCTATTCCTCGAATCTCTATCACGTGGCACGGGTAACAAACCAGAGACAACAACTCTGTTTGTTCTAACTCCAAGCTTCCAACCTAGCTCCCTGAAAGCCTGTCTAACATCCTCAGCACTCCTCCTACCTATGTCGTTGGTGCCAATGTGGACCACGACTTCGGGTTGCTCCCCCTCCCCCTCCAGGACCCGGAAAACACGATCAGAGACATCACGTACCCTTGCACCTGGGAGGCAACATACCAAACGTGAGTCTCTCTCGTTCCCACAAAACCGCCTATCTGTGCCACGAACTATCGAGTCCCCAATTACTACTGCTCTGCTCTTCTTCACCCTTCCCTTCTGAGTAACGGGGACAGGCTCCGTGCCAGAGACCTGAGCCCCGTTACTTACCCCTGGTAAGTCATCCCCCCCACAAGTATCCAAAACGGTATACTTGTTCTTGAGGGGAATGGCCGCAGGAGGTCCCTGCACTGGCTGCTTCCTCCCAGTCCCCCTCACTGTAACCCATCTATCTGCCATCTTTGGAGTTACTACTTCCCTATAACTCTGATCTATGACCCCCTCTGCCTCCCGAATGATCTGAAGTTCATCCAACTCCAGCTCCAGTTCCCTAACACGGTCTTGGAGGAGCTGGAGATGGGTGCACTTCCTGCAAGTGTAATCGACCACTTAATCTGTATTTTCTGATGTTGCATGATGAATTAATATTGGCCAGAGGACAAGTGATAACTTCCCAAATCTTTAAAATAGTATCACAAAACCTTTTACATCTGTCCAAAACCGTAAGACATATGAGCTGAAATTAGGTCATTCAGCCCATTGAGTCTGCTCCGCCATTCAATCATGGCTGATAAGTTTCTCAACCCCATTCTCCTGCTTTCTGGAACCCTTGACCCCCTTGATACTCAAAAACCTATCTATCTCAGTTTTAAATATACTCAACAACCTAGGTTCCACAACCTTCAATGGCTATGAATTCCATAGATTCACGATTCTCTGGCTGAAGAAGTTTTTCCGTATTGCCATTCTAAAAGGTTTTCCCTTTACTCTAAGGCTGTACCTTCAGGTCTTAGTCTCTCCTACCAATGGAAACATCTTCCGAACATCTACTCTGTCCAGGCCATTCAGTATTCTGTATGTTTCTATTAGATCCCCTCTCATCCTTCTAAACTCCATCGAGTGTAGACCCAGAGTCCTCAAATGTTCCTCATATGTTAAACTTTTCATTCGTGGGACCATTCTTGCGAACCTCCTCTGAACACATTTCAGGGCCAGTACAGCCTTCCTGAGATATGGGGCCCAAGACTGTACACAATACCCCAAATGTGGTCTGACCAGAGTATTACAGAGCTTCTGGAGTACATCCCTGCCTTTATGTTCAAATCCTCTCAAAATAAATGCCATCGTTGCATTTGCCTTCCTGACTACTGACTCAACCTGCAAGTTTACTTTGACAAAATCCTAGGACTAGAACTCACAAGTCTCTTTGCAGTTCAAACTTCTGATTTTTTTCCACATTTAGAAAATAATCCATGCCTCTATTCTTCCTACCAAATTGCATGACATCACACTTTTCCATTTGTACTCCATCTGCCACATCTCCTAAACTATTTGCCCACTCTCCTAAATCCTTCTGCAGTTTCCCCACCCCCTAAATGCTCCCTGTCCCTCTACCTATCTTTGTAACATCTGCAAACATAGCCAGAATGCCCTCAGTTCCTTCATCTCGATCATTAACATATAAAGTGAAAAGTTGTGGTCCCAATATTGAGCCTTGCAGAACATCACTTATCACTAGCTGCCACCCTGAGAAGGACCCTTTTATCCCCACTCTCTGCTTTCTGTCAGACAGACAAGCATCAATCCATGCTAGCACCTTGCCTCGAACACAATGGGCCCTTGGAGAGGGTGGACGCTAGGAAATTGTTTCCGTTTGGCGAGGAGACTAGGACCCGTGGACACAGCCTTAGAATTAGAGGGGGTAAATTCAGAACAGAAATGCGGAGACATTTCTTCAGCCAGAGAGTGGTTGGCCTGTGGAATTCATTGCCACAGAGTGCAGTGGAGGCTGGGACGCTAAATGTCTTCAAGGCAGAAATTCTTGATATCACAAGGAATTAAGGGCTACGGGGAGAATGCGGGTAAGTGGAGTTGAAATGCCCATCAGCCATGATTGAATGGCGGAGTGGACTCGATGGGCCAAATGGCCTTACTTCCGCTCCTATATCTTATGGTCTTATGGTCTTATCTTACTCAGTAGTCTCCTGTGCAGCACCTTGTCAAAGGCCTTCTTGAAGTCCAGGTAGATAACATCCATTGGCTCTCCTTGGCCTAACCTGCTTATTATTTCCTCAAAGAATTATAGCAGATTTGTCAGGCAAGCTTGTTGCCTCAGGCACTGCAGCATTGCATCATGCAGAAAATGCTGTTCGTCCTACACAATGTCCTCATCTTCCTCTCAGATGCCACGCTCCTGGGATTTCAGAGTCCATTCCTGGGACCTCCCTTCTTTGCCTGTTTCGAGATTAGATTCTCTACTGTGTGGAAACAGGCCTTTCAGCCAAACAAATCCACACCGACCCTCCAAAGAGCAACACACTCAAACCCATTTCCCTCTGACTAATGCACCGAACACTATGGGCAATTTAGCATG
This sequence comes from Chiloscyllium plagiosum, assembly GCF_037043375.1. Lineage (NCBI taxonomy): Eukaryota > Metazoa > Chordata > Chondrichthyes > Orectolobiformes > Hemiscylliidae > Chiloscyllium > Chiloscyllium plagiosum. Next base: position 60,072,145 of record NW_028270147.1, on the reverse strand, counting down.
GCCAATCCACCTGATCTGCACATGTTTGGATTGTGGGAGGAAACCGGAGCACCCGGAGGAAACCCACGCAGACACAGGGAGAATGTGCAAACTCCACACAGACAGTTGCCCAAGGCTGGAATCAAACCTTGGTCCCTGGCGCTGTGAGGCTGCAGTGCTAACCACTGAGCCACCGTGCTGCCCTCAGTTGTGCAGAGAACGGTTTGTTAGGATTATATGCCACAATCTGTCTGAAGGTCCTTCCAGACCAGTTCAGGTTTCAGAACCTCAACGTCAGCAAACCTGCTTCATGTTAGCACAGATTGAAGAGTGGGCTGTAGTGTATCTCCACTCAGCCTCACTCAGGGGCTTACACAACGGAGGCATCAGCCGTGGTTGCAGATGCTGGCCCTCATCTCCCATGGTTTCTTCTAACCATCTCTGTAAAGCATCTATTCCTTGAAATAAAGCAGGAACATGAGAATTCTCAAGGATAGATGCACGATGGCAACTCCCAGAGTAACTGGTGCAGACCTGTGAGGCGAGGTACCAATGATAACAGAAGATGTGTACAATGATGGAAGAGAAGCCATTTCCATTGATGAATTCAGCTACATTATCATACGGTGCTGTCAACATGACTTGCATATAGTCTATTGTGCCCTGTACCTGGGAAAGTAAGGTATGTTGGCAAAGCTTACTGCTGGCCTGGGGCACTAATCTTGTCATGGGGAAGTGAGATTAAATGATATGATCAAGCACAAACTGCACTGTCTTGATACATCTGTGAATCAAGTGCAGTGAGATCCCTCACTGAACCCTCTGTGAATCCTTGGAAGCAATGAGAGGCATGAAAATTTAATCATAAGTCATAAGACCCAAGGTTATAATCCAACAGGTTTATTTGAAATCACAAGCTTTCACACCACTGCTCCTTCATCAGGTCCACTTCACCTGATGAAGGAGCTGCAATCAAAGATTGTGATTTTCAAACCACTTGTTGGACTATAACTTGGCATCATGTGAATTCTGACTTTTTCCAACCCAGTCCAACACTGGCATCTCCACACCATGAATGTTTAGCCCAGCTGTCACCTTGATAGCCTCTGGGATAGGATGTTTAATCACCCCTTCAGGTCACAGGTACTACTCCAGCCCTTGGCAAAGTCCTATAACATTGTCCCAGGACATCTCCAGTCTGTGGTAGCACTGCACCTCGCTCATCAGGAGGGAATAGCATTGAAAACAATAGATTCTGGGCTTCCTGTACCTCCTCTCCCCCATGAAGGGACCTTGAGCTGTGACTTCTTCATGTGGTGGCTGTTTGGCAGATGCTGGAGGTTGCTGCTGTGCTTGCTGGTATATCTGTTCCTCATCCATTTCTCGGTGCCTTCATTTCATCACAGCAACAGTGGTAATCATCCTTGTCGTGGCTGCATCCATTGGTCATGTTTTTAATCAACGTATCTGGAGAAGATCAGAAACAGAACTAGTCCTTTGTGGTGTGAGCATTCACAAGACAAAATGGTTGTGTAGTCCTTCATACAAAGGGACATAGAGGACTTTGTCAAGGAGGGTCATGGAATGTCTCTACATTGATCATTGACATAAGGTTCTTATTCCTAATACACAAATCATGCCAAATACAGTGGGAGTTAAAATTTGTATTCAGCTGGATCAATGTTAAAGGTGAGGTGATGATTTTTTTAAAGGAATAGTGCATCTTTGGAACATGCTACTTATTTTTTGTGATGGATGTGGATTCACTGAACTGCTCCAAACAAGAGTTTGACCTATTTCTGACAAGCCAAATGATTTCCTCTTTCAAAATAGTAAGTACTTCAAAGAAAAATCAAGGCCACATTACTTGCTTGCCTGGCTTTCATTAGAAAGGTACTTCCAGATTTTTTTCCTTAAAATTAACTCTTTCTATGTGTTTTTATGCCTCTCCCAGCAGATCACATGATTTTAGTTTGGGTGCAGACTATATATGATTGTAATGCTCAAGGCTTGTGTTAAACAGACTTTCCTATTTGTCATCATTAATTTATTCATATGTTAGTCTTATAATTCACATTTTATTACTTTAGAAGTATTATTGCATACAATTACAAGAGGCATGACTTACAGTGAATGTTTTTGAAATAATCATCCCAATCCCCTAGTTTTACACCCCAAAGTGGCAGACAGGCACATCTACGTCTTTTGCAGATCAGGAATGCCAATTGAACCATCGGCATGATGATTGCTGGCTTCTGAACTTTCTCCCTCATGTTCAAAATGAGCAGCTAAGTGACCTTTCCCACCAAGATTCTGTGCTGCACTTGAAAATCTTTTATTTATCAAACCTCTGTGTATTTAATACATGCACCTTTTCAAACCTCCACAGGCAGAGATTGAGGAAATGATAAGGAAGACAATATCTCACAATCTTATGAACAACTCATCTAAATTCCACATGGCCGCTGGAACTGTACCCACACTCTGGAAGATCTAAAGCCTGCATTTTTACTTCTGATTTGCAATTAGGAATCAAGCAGGCAATATTATACCACACCAGAGTTCTCTCATTCAGTGAACTTGAGTATAATTGCCACGGTCTTTTGAATGTGTACAAATTTTTGTTTGTTGCCTCATTGTGAAGTGATGTTGTCAAGGAAGGTAGTATGTTATGTGCCACAATGAATGGTTTCTTGGCTCAAGTACCCAGTCTATGTCTGAATGCTGCCCTAAAAGTAAGCTTATGTAGCACATAGCAAAAATCAAGTTATTTTTGAGACAGATGTCTTTCAGTTAATTAACAATGCTAATTATGGTCTTTGCTGTAATATCAGACTGATACATAGTTAGGGTTTTATGCTTACTAATGATACATACACATAATTGACTAACTGAAGATACTGCATTGACTCCATTACACTGAGAGAATGGCTAAAGGTGAGGTGAGTACCTTTATACTGGAACATCGTATGTTACAATGTCATGTACTGTCTTAAAAAATACACTGCCTGTCTGATCTGGAATCTAGATAATAACAGTAGGTAAGGTATGCCTGCTGCTTTGAAACTTGGGACCCCAAATTTGGGTTTAGCAGATCAAGGGAGTAACCAGATTTTTGTTATGGTAGGATATGGCTGATTTACAACTGCATTAGAAAAATAACATCATATAATCTGGTGACATTGAGAAGGGCCCCGAAATCTGTTAGAATTGGAGAGTGAAGATGCTGAATCTGGAGGTCCTGATACAGAGAGCTAGGGATTTAATGGCACTGAATCCTGGGGTGGGAGGACGAAGAGAGACTAGGTTGGTTAGGATTATATTCACTGGAGTTTAGAAAAATAAGTGGGATCTCATAGAAACCTATAAAATTCTAACAGCATTAGACAGGGTAAACACAGCAAGGATGCTCCTGATGACTAGGGAGCCCAGTTCAAGGATACGGAGTAGGCCGTTCAAGGTTAAGATGAGGAGAAATTTCTTCACCCGGAGATTGGAGTTCACTGCCATAGAGAGTGATTGAGGCCAGAATATTGAATGTTTAGGGCTAAAGGGGTCAAAGGACATGGGGAGAAAGCAAGAACAGGGAGTGAATTTGATCAGCCAAGATTCATATTGAGTGGCAGACTAGGCTTGAAGGACTGAATGGCCTACTCCTGCTCCTAACTTTCCCGTCTTTCTGTGAGGAATTTGTGTGGGTGATAGTCTTTGGTTGTTGGGGCGGGGAACGCGTGGATCTCCTGAATAGAATTTAAAAGAAAGGTACGAGAATCATAGAGTCCTGGGGATTTGTCAAGAATTTAATTGTTATTTTTTACACTTACTTCGAATGTTGGAAAGTTTAAACAACATGGCCCGAAACTGATCATTACACCTGCTGATTGTATCTTGCATATGCTTTCAAAAAGTCGGTTAATCATGTTTTATTGTTTTAAACATGAGAACAATTTTCCAGTTTCCTCGATTTTACAAAAAATCCAAAAAACATTTATTAACATTTTCTGATGAATTCTATTCCCCTTGATAAGGCTAATGTTTTGCAGTAGAAAAGATTAAAATGTAAGATAAAAGCACACGTGATATTTACTGTGCAAAGCAGGAATTGCATCACAACCACAAAAGTCATTGAGATACTATCACAAAAAAATTCCAGGACTAAACTATTCAGTTTACATCTCAAAGATTCTCCAAGTGGGCAGGACATTCATTTAACATACTCGGGTTGTTACTCTTCAGCAAAGGTTTCACATGATGGAGACGCAAGGGTGATTTAAAAGCAAAGTTTTTTGTAAGACTCAAAACTTTGACTATCTTTTGATCACCCCTCATAATAGAGTCATGGAGTCATAGAGCAGTACAGCATGAAAACAGACCCTTCAGTCCAACTTATCTGTGCTGACCAAATATCCTAAATTAAGCTTGTCCCATGTGCCAGCATTTGACCCATGTTCCTCTGAACCCTTCCTATTCGTATACCCACCCAGATAACTTTTAAATGTTGTAATTGTACCCGCCTTCACCACTTCCTCTAGCAGCTCATTCCATGTAAGCACCACCGTCTGCGTGAAAAGGTTGCCCATGAGGTCTCTTTTAAATCTTACCTCTTCACCTCATATCTATGTCCTCTAGTTTTGGACACTGCTACCATGGGAAAAGACCATGGCTATTCACACTATCTATGTCCCTCATGATTTTATAAACTTTTTAGAGTCATTCCTCAGCCTCCAATGCCCTAGGGAAAATAGCCCAGCCTATTCAGCCTCTCCCTACAGCTCAAACCCTCTAACCCTTGCAACATCCTTGTAAATCTTTTTCTGAACCCTTTCAAGTTTCACAAGATCTTTCCAATAGCAGAAAGACCAGAACTGAAATGCAATATTCCAAAAGTGGCATAACCAACATCATGTACAGCTGCAACATGACTTCCCAACTCCTGTACTCAACACATTATCCAAGAAAGGAAAACATACCAAATGCCTTCTTCACTATCCTGTCTACCTGCGACTCTACTTTCAAGGAGCTATGAAACTGCCCTCCAAGGTCTCTGTTCAACAATGTTGTCCAGGACCTTATCATTAATTGTATAAGTCCTACACTGATTTGCCTTTCCAAAATGCAGCATCTCACATTTATCTAAACTAAATTCCATTGCTACTCCTCAGCCAACCAGCCCATCCAATCAAGATTCTGTTGTACTCTTGGGGTAACCTTGTTGTCTGTTCACGACACCACCAACTTTAGTGTCATCTGCAAGCTTACTAAGCTATGCTCACATCCAAATCATTTATGTAAATGACAAAAAGCTGTGGAACCCGCACTAATCCTTGTGGCACACCTCTGGTCACAGGCCTGAAGTCTAAAAAGCAATTCTCCATCACCACCTTCTCTCTCTCCAACGTTTGAGCCAGTTCTCTATCCAAATGGCTAGTTCTCCCTGTATTCCACATGATCTAACCTTGCGAACCACTCTACCATGCAGAAACTTGTTGAACATCTTACTGAAGACTATAAAGATCACATTCACCATTCTACCTTCATCAAACTCTTCATTACTGCTTCAAAACACACAATCAAGTTAGTAAGACATGATTGCCCATGCACAAAGCCATTTGACTATCCCTAATCAGTTTTTACCTTTCCAAATACATGTAAATCCTGTCCTCAGGATCCCCTCCAATAAGTTACCCACCACTGATGTCAGGCTCACAAGTCCATAGTTCCCTGGCTTTTCCTTGCAACCTTTCTGAAATAGTGGCACCACCTTAGCCAACCTCCAGTCTTCAGGCACCTCACCTGTGGCTGTCGATTCAAATATCTCAGCAAGGGACCCAGCAATCACTTTCCTAGCTTCCCACAGAGTTCTAGGGAATACCTGATCAGAGCCCAGGATTTATCCACCATTATGCTTAGTGGACATCGGAGTGCAACTGTGAAAATTTATAAACAGTGAAATTCACAACTGATCTTGGAGGAACTGGTGGGTGAAGTTCACAGCACAGAAGCAGACAAGTTCGTCGTTGTTTATAGTGGGGCCTCCAGAGAATCTGCAGTAGTGAGTAGAGTGGGTTTTTTCATGATTATATGTTTTTGGAGATATGTCTCTTGACTAATCTTAAAATATAAACTATAACTATTAATTTAACCTGGGGCAGTGTTTGTAGAGGAATAAGACGGTGTTAATTTCTGGCTCTGTAGTTTGTGAAGGAGCAAAAATGGCCTTTGCAGTGATATGTACTTCTTGTCAGATGTGGGAGTTTAAAGAGAGTTTAAGGGTTACTGTGGATTATATCTGCCATAAATGCTGTTGGCTGCGAATCTTATCAGATCGAATGGATCGGTTGAAGAGATAGTTAAAAGCAATGAGGAATTTGCAACAGCAACAGCATGTGATGGATGTCAGTTATAGGAAGAGGGGGAAAGTCTCAGATACAGTCACATAGATGGGTAAACTCCAGGAAAGGTAAGAGAGGTAGGCAGCTAGTGCAGGAGCCTGCTGTGGCTATCCCCATTTCAAACAGGTATGCTGTTTTGGAAATGTAGGGAGTGATGGATTCTCAGGGGAACATAGCACGAACAGCCAAGTTTCTAGTATTGAGACTGGTTCTAATGCAATGAGGGGTACGTCGGGTTCCAAGAGATCAATTGTGTTAGGGGATTCTCTAGTCCAAAGTACAGACAGACGTTTGTGTGGCCAACAACAAAAAAGTAGAAGGGTGTGTTGCTTCCCTGATGCCAGGATCAAGGAGGTCTCAGAGAGGGTGCAGGATGTTCTCAAGGGGGAGAGGGCCCAGCAAGAGGTCATTGCCCTCATTGGAGCCAACAACATAGGAAGGGAAAAGGTTGAGATTCTGAAAGGAGATTACAGAGAGTTAGGCAGAAATTTAAAAAGAAGTTCCTCGAGAGTAGTAATTTCTGGATTACTCCTGGTGCTATGAGCTAGTGAGGGTAGGAGTAGGATGATAGAGCAGATGAATGTGTGGCTGAGGACCTGGTGTATGAGAGAAGGATTCACATTTTTGGATTTTTGGAATCTCTTTTGGGGTAGACGTGACCTGTACAAGAAGGACGGATTGCACCTAAATTGGAAGGGGACAGATATACTGGCAGGGAAATCTGCGAGAGCTGCTCGGGAGGATTTAAACTTGTAAGGTGGGGGGTGGTGGGGGCAAGTCAAATACTCAGGGCAAGCAGGGACAAGGTAGGATTGATAAATTAAACTGCATTTATTTCAATGCAAGGGGCCTAAAAGGGAAGGCAGATGAACTCAGGGCATGGTTAGGAACATGGGACTGGGATATCATAGCAATTACAGAAACATGGCTCAGAGGTGGGCAGGACTGGCAGCTTAATGTTCCAGGATACAAATGCTACAGGAAGGATAGAAAGGGAGGCAAAAGAGGAGGGGGGTGGCATTTCTGATAATCGATAGCATTACAGCTGTGCTGAGGAAGGATATTCCCGGAAATATATCCAGGGAAGTTTAGATTAGATTAGATTACTTTACAGTGTGGAAACAGGCCCTTCGGCCCAACAAGTCCACACCGACCCGCCGAAGCGCAAACCACCCATACCCCTACATTTACCCCTTACCTAACACTACGGACAATTTAACATGGCCAATTCACCTAACCTGCACATCTTTGGACTGTGGGAGGAAACCGGAGCACCCGGAGGAAACCCACACAGACACGGGGAGAATGTGCAAACTCCACACAGTCAATCGCCTGAGGCGGGAATTGAACCTGGGTCTCTGGCGCTGCGAGGCAGCAGTGCTAACCACTGTGCCACCGTGCCGCCCACCCAGTTATTTGGGTGGAACTGAGAAATAAGAAAGGGATGATCACCTTGTTGGGATTGTATTATAGACCCCCTAATAGTCAGAGGGAAATTGAGAAACAAACTTGTAAAAGGAGATCTCAGCTATCTGTAAGAATAATAGGGTGGTTATGGTAGGGGATTTTAACTTTCCAAACATAGACTGGGACTGCCATAGTGTTAAAGGTTTAGATGGAGAGGAATTTGTGAAGACAATTTTCTGATTCAGTATGTGGATGTACTTACTAGAGAAGGTGCAAAACTTGACATACTTTTGGGAAATAAGGCAGGGCAGGTGACTGAGATGTCAGTGGGGGAGTACTTTGGGGCCAGCGACCATAATTTTATTAGATTTAAAATAATGATGGAAATGGATAGACCAGATCTAAAAGTTGAAGTTCTAAATTGGAGAAAGGCCAATTTCGACGGTATTAAGCAAAACTTTGGAAAGCTGATTGGAGGCAGATGTTCGCAGGTAAAGGGACGGCTGGAAAATGGGAAGCCTTCAGAAATGAGATAACAAGAATCCAGCGAAAGTATATTCCTGTCAGGGTGAAAGGGAAGGCTGGTAGGTATAGGGAATGCTGGATGACTAAAAAAATTGAGGGTTTGGTTAAGAAAAAGGAGGAAGCATATGTCAGGTATAGACAGGATAGATTGAGTGAATCCTTAGAGTATAAAGGCAGTAGGAGTATACTTAAGGGGGAATCAGGCGGGCAAAAAGGGGACATGAGATAGCTTTGGCAAATAGAATTAAGGAGAATACAAAGGGTTTTTACAAATACATTAAGGACAAAAGGGTAACAAGGGAGAGAATAGGGCCCCTCAAAGATCAGCAAGGCAGCCTTTGAATGGAGACGCAGAAAATGGGGAAGATACTAAATGAGTATTTTGCATCAGTATTACTGTGGAAAAGGATATGGAAGATATAAACTGTAGGGAAATAGATGGTGACATTTTGAAAAATGTCCATATTACAGAGGAGGAAGTGCTAGATGTCTTAAACACGTAAAAGTGGATAAATCCCCAGGACCTGATCAGATGTACCGTAGAACTCTGTGGGAAACTAGAGAAGTGATTGCTGGGCCCTTTGCTGAGATATTTGTGTAATCAATAGTCACAGGTGAGGTGCTGGAAGACTGGAGGTTGGCTAACGTGGTGAAATGGTTTAAGAAGGGTGGTAAGGACAAGCCAGGGAACTATAGACCAAGTTGTTGGAGGGAATCCTGAGGGATAGGATGTACATGTATTTGGAAAGGCAGGGACTGATTAAGGATAGTCAACATGGCTTTGTGCGTGGGAAATCATGTCTCACAAACTTGATTGAGTTTTTTGAGGAATAACAAAGAGGATTGATAAGGGCAGAGGTGTAGATGTGATATATATGGACTTCAGTAAAGCGTTTAACAAGGTTCCCCATGGAAATCTGATTAGCAAGGTTAGATCTCACGGAATACAGGGAGAACTGGCTATTTGGATACAGAACTGGCTCAAAGGTAAAAGACAGAGGGTGGTGGTGGAGAGTTGTTTTTCAGACTGGAGGCCTGTGACCAGTGGAGTGCCACAAGGATCGGTGCTGGGTCCTCTACTTTTTGTCATTTACATAAATTATTTAGATGCAAGCATAAGAGGTACAGTTAGTAAGTTTGCAAATGACACCAAAATTGGAGGTGTAGTGGACAGCGAAGAAGGTTACCTCAGATTACAACAGGATCTTGACCAGATGGGCCAATGGACTGAGAAGTGGCAGATGGAGTTTAATTCAGATAAATGCGAGGTGCTGCATTTTGGGAAAGCAAATCTTAGCAGGATTTATACACTTAATGGTAAGCTCCAAGGAAGTGTTGCTGAACAAAGAGACCTTGGAGTGCAGGTTCATAGCTCCTTGCAAGTGGAGCCGCAGGTGGATAGGATACTGAAGAAAGCGTTTGGTATGTTTTTCTTTATTGGTCAGAGTATTGAGTACAGGAGTTGGGAATTCATGTTGTGGCCGTACAGGACATTGGTTAGGCCACTGTTAGAATATTGCGTGCAATTCTGGTCTCCTTCCTATTGGAAAGATGTTGTGAAACTTGAAAGGGTTCCGAAAATATTTCCAAGGATGTTGCCAGGGTTGGAGGATTTGAGTTATAGAGAGAGGCTGAACAGGTTGGGGCTGTTTTCTCTCGAGCGGGAGAGGCTGAGGTTTACAAAATTATAGAGGTTTACAAAATTATGAGGGGCATGGATAGGGTAAATAGACAAAGTCTTTTCCCTGGGATCGGGGAGTCCAGAATTAGAGGGCATAGGTTTAGGGTGAGAGGTAAAGATGTAAAAGAGACCTATGGGGCAACTTTTTCACACAGAGGGTGGTACGTGTATGGAATGAGCTGCCAGAGGAAGTGGTGCAGGCTGGTACAATTGCAACTTTTAAGAGGCATTTGGATGGATATATGAATAGGAAGGGTTTGGAGGGATATGGGCCGGGTGCTGACAGGTGGGACTAGATTGGGTTGGGATATCTAGTCGGCATGGACAGGTTCGGCCGAAGGGTCTGTTTCCATGCTGCATGTCTCTGACTCTGTGACTCTATAAGACATCCAGCAGCACCACCTCTGTAATGGGGATATTTATCAAGATGTTGCTATTTATTTTCTGAGTTCTCTCCCTTCAATATCCTCCTCCACAGTAAACACTGATGCAAAATACTTATTTAATATTTCCCCATCTGCTGCGGTTCCACACATAGGGAGCCTTGCTGATCTTTAAGGGGCCCTATTCTCTCCCCAGTACCCTTTTGTACTTAATGTATTTGTAGACTCCCTTTGGATTTCTCCGTAGCCCTATTTGCCAAAGCTATCTCGTGTCCTTTTTTTGTCCTCTTGATTTCCCTCTTAAGTACACTTCTCCAGCCTTTATATTCTTTGAAGGATTCACTCAATCCCTGGTGTGTATATCTGACATATGCTTCCTTCTTTATCTTAACTTCAATTTCTCTAGTCATCCAACATTCCCTCAGATATCAGCCTTGCTCTTCATCATAACAGGAACATACTGTCTCTGGTTTCGCGTCATCTCATTTTTGAAGGCTTCCCACTTCCCAGCCAATCCTTTACCTGCAAATATCCGCCCCCACTCAACCTTTGAACGTTCTTGCCTAATGCCATCAACATTGGCCTTTCTCCAATTTAGAATTTCAACTTTTAGATCCAGTCTCTGCTTTTCCATCACTATTTTGAAACTAATAGAATTATGATCACTGGCCCCAAAGTGTTCACCCATTGACACCTCAGTCACCTGCCCTGTCTTATTTCCCAAGTGTTAGGCAAGCTTTGCTCCTTTTCTAGTAGGTACATCCAAATACTGAATCAGAAAGTTTTCTTGTACACACTTAACAAATTTCTCTCCATCAAAGCCCTTAAATCTGTGGCAATCCCACTCTATGTTTAGAAAGTTAAAATCCCCTACCATTATCACCCTATATTTCTTGCAAATAATTGAGATCTCCTTACAAATTTGCTTATCAATTTCCCATTGACTATTGGGGGGGGGGGGGGCGGGGTGGTATATTGTACAATCCCAATAAGGTGTTCATCCCTTTCTTATTTCTCAGTTCCACCCCAATAACTTCCCTGGGTGTACTCCCAGGAATACCCTTCCTAAGTAGAGCAGTAATGCTATCCCTTACCCCTTTCTCTCTTGCCCCCCCCCCTTTCTATTCTTCCTATAGCATCTATACTCTGGAACATTAAGTTGTCAGTCCCCTCCCTGAGCCACATTTCTGTAATCACTATGATAACCCAATCCCATGTCCCAAACTCACATTAAAATAATGCAGTTTAATTTATCAGATCAAATTGCTCTGACTGTTTGACTTGCTGTTTATCCCATCTGTACCAGTCTCTTTTCTCACTATCTCCCTTTGCCACTCCCACCCACACACTCAGTTACTATTTTAAATCCTCCCCTGCAGCTCTAGCAAATTTCCCTCCCAATATGTTCGTTCCCTTCTGATTCAGGTGCAATCTGTCCTTCTTATACAGGTCACTTCTACCCTGCAAGAGATTCTAATGATCCAAAAATGTGTATCCATCTCCACTACACTCTTCTACCCCAGTGCTTATTTTCCTCCAATGGCTCTGAAGTGTTCTTTTTAACATTCATTTGATTTAAGGCTCTATAGAGATACAACGTAATGGGGACAATTTTCTTGCCTGGTTTTGGGTGAGTGGAGCAAAAAATCACAATGTACCTGTTCCAAATGATATCCATTCCACAGAATATCTGAGGATACAGGCTAGCAATAATCTAGTCAGATACAGTTGGGAACGTACCAAGATCTACAGACAATAATGCTCTGCTAAATACTAAATAGGTTTTGCCTAGTAGATCTGAGCATGGAGTCCCAGAAGGAAAAATCAGTAAAAGTAGCAAACAAAATATACTGGGTCTGATGCATTTCATATACTCTAAAGTGGAGTCCAGTGTGACCAATATGTTCATTTCAAAGCATCACTGTTTTTTCAAAACTTTCTTTTTCCTTGTGCTATATGGAGCAAGAGTGCTGATAAGCCATTGATTATTGTCAGTTTTGGCCTCTTGCTAAAGATGAATTTCACCCCCACATTCTCAATGCTTCCTTACTACAATCTCAAACTAGCCAAATTTATTCAAGTAAACTGACATGAAATATTATAACAAAGATCCTCACCGAAATTAGATGTTAGTCAGCTTTTGATATGAGCAATTCTTTGTAATTAAATGAGACTAAGTCCCTGTTCTGTCAATCAGAAGGATGAGTGAAACAAAGGACTATTTTTGAAGGACTCCAGCTAGCTTTGAATGGAACTCACTGTTCTAGATAGTGTCTATACTGTAATTGTGAGCAAGTTGCAGTATACGATTCCCATTCTGTCTTGAAACAAAGGCAATAGATAGAACAGAAAATAATTTGAATGTACATGTTGTCTTTCACAATCAAGAAGACTTTGGTTTACAGGTGAAGACACCATAGTCCCACTGGACCATAGAGCTACACTTTCATTAGAGAACAACAACTGGTGGTGGTTTAATCCGAAGGTCACTATGCTCAGGTGAGGGGAAAGGTTTACAAGGAGAACCCTTCATAGTAATCTCAGTGTGGGAATTGAACCCATGCTGTTGATATCATTCTGCACTGCAAACCAGCCAAGTGACTCCCTAATAATTTGGTTTAATGTCTAATCCAAAAGACAACATGTTTGGCATTGTAGTTACCCCTCAGTTGTACACTAGAGTGTCAGGCAGGACTATGTACTCTTCTCTGTACTGGAACTTCACTCCAAACCTTCTGATTCAGAGGAGGGAGTAAAATCAATGTGATAAGGTTGTCACCTAAGTAACATACTGTTCATGACCAAGGTTCACGAAACATGCATTCTTCAATCTCTACTCATGACTTAGGCTGCTTGACAAAAAATGTGACTGTTTGAGTTGATCAACATATATGGCACTCGGTTTAATCAATATGAATATATGATGGATATTATAACCAACGTTTACACTAATAGAGCAATGTTAGCATTCCTTGTCAGAAAATCAAGTGAATGGATTATTCAAATCAAAGAAATAACATACCACATTCTGCCTTGCTGCCTTCCACACGATGTAGTTTTGATCTGCATACATGGGCATCTGTTTGAAGTTTGCGTGGTCCTATTTTAAATATGAAGATCTGACTTTAGTGACACCATCAAGTCCCTGCTGGGGACATAAATGCACAATACATCAACAGACTTGTAGATTTGTGGTTATGCTCCACATGAACCTTTTCCCCCTGTACATCATTTTACCCAACCTGCATATTCTTCCATACAAAATCATCAACTGCATTTCTGATAGCATCTTTAACATAGTAAAATCTCCAAAGGTGTTTCACCAAAGCAGTATCAAGTAAAATTTGACACGAAACCGAAAAAAGGAGGTATTAGGGCAAATGGACAAAAGTTCAATCAAAGAGATAGGTTATTTTAGGAGTGTCTTAAAGGAGAAGAGAAATGTACACAGGCAGATCATTCAGGAAAGAGCTTCCAAAGGAGGTCCAAGGTCTTTGGTGTCTGTACACATCTATCTAGTGACGTAATTCAAATTGGAGATTCTCTAGAGGCAAGTCATTGAGGTATTTTGCTATGTTGATTGGAGTAGACTGTACGCAGTTAAAGAGACATCTGAAAAGTGGGAGGCCTTCAAAAGTGTGATAACAGGAGGTCAGTGTCATTATGTTCCTGTTAGAGTAAAAGGTAAACCTGATAGGATAAGGAAACAGTGAAGGAATAAAGATATTGAGGTTCTAGTCAATAATAAAAAAAAGATATAGGCAACCGGGATCAAATGCATCTCTTTCCCAGTATAAAGAGTGTAGGGGCATTTTTAAGAGGGAGATAAAGTAGGGATATGAGATAACCTTGACAATTAATGATAATCCAAGAAGATTCTACAAGGACATTAAAAGCAAGAGAGCAACGAGAGAGAGAATAGAGCCTCTTGAAAAACAAAGAGGTCATCTTTGTGTTGAACTTCAGGACATGGGAGAGATATTAAATGAATATTTCATGTCAGTTTCTCCTATGAAGAAACAAATGGACGCTAGAGAACTCAAGGAAATAAATATTGAAGTTTTGAAAACAGTTCACATTTCAGAAGAGGAAATGTTGGAGGTCTTAGAAAATATAAAGGTGGATAAATCTCTGGGACCTGATATAGGATCGATGCTGGGTCCACTACTTTTCATCATTTGTATAAATGATTTGGATGTGAGCATAAGAGGTATAGTTAGTAAGTTTGCAGACGACACCAAAATTGGAGATGTAGTGGTCAGCGAAGAAGGTTATCTCAGATTACAACGGGATCTTGATCAGATGGGCTAATGGGCTGAGGAGTGGTAGATGGAGTTTAATTCAGATAAATGCGAGGTGCTGCATTTTGGGAAAGCAAATTTTAGCAGGACTTATACACTTAATGGTAATGTCCTAGGGAGTGTTGCTGAACAAAGAGACCTTGGAGTGCAGGTTCATAACTCCTTGAAAGTAGAGTTCCAGGAATATACAATAGTGAAGAAGGCGTTCGGTATGTTTTCTTTTATTGGTCAAAGTTTTGAGTACATGAGTTGGGAGGTCATGTTGCGGCTGTACAGGACAAGGTTAGGCCACTTTCGGAATATTGCGTGCAATTCTGGTCTCCTTCCTATCAGAAGGATGTTGTGAAACTTGAAAGGGTTCAGAAATGATTTGCAAGGATGTTGCCAGCGTTGGAGGATTTGAGCTATTGGGAGAGGTTGAATAGGCTGGGGCTGTTTTCCCTGGAGAGTTGGAGGCTGAGGGGTGACCTTATAGAGATTTATAAAATCATGAGGGGCATGGACAGGGTAAATAGACAAGGCCTTTTGCCTGGGGTGGGGGAGACCAGAGCTAGAGAGCATAGGTTTAGGATGAGAGGGGAAAGATATGAAAGAGACCTAAGGGGCAACGTTTTCATACAGAGGGTGGTGCATGTGTGGAATGGGCTGCCAGAGGAAGTGGCAGAGGCTAGTACAATTGCAGCAATTAAAAGGCATCTGGATAGGTATATGAATAGGAATGGGTTGGAGAGATATGGGCTGGGTGCTGCCAAGTGGAGCTAGATTGGGTTGGGATATCTGGTCGGCATAGACGAGTTGGACTGAAGGATCTGTTTCTGCGCTGTACACCTCTATGACTCCATGACTAGTTTATCCCAGGACATTATGGGAAGTTAGGGAGGAAATTGCAGGGTCATTTGCAGAAATATTGATATAATCTATAACAACAGGTGAGGTGCCAGATGACTGGACAATGGCTAATGTTGTGTAATTTTTAAGAAGGGATGTAAGGAAAAGCCTGGGAAGTATAAATCTGTAAGTCTGACTTTGGTGGTGGGCAAGTTGTTGGGAGGTAGTTCAGAAATGTAGGATGTATATGCATTTGGGGAAGCAAGGAATGATTAGGGATAGTCAGCATGGTTTTGTGCAAGGGAAAACGTGTCTCAGAAACTTGATTGTGTGTTTTGAGGCAGTAACAAAGAAGGTTGATGAGGCAGAGTGGTAGATGTTATTTATTTGGACTTTAGTAAAGCCTTTGACAATGTTCTGCATGGTAGACTAATTAGTAATGTTAGATCATATGGGATTCAGGGAGAGCTTGCCAAGTGAATACAAAATTGGCTTAACAGCAGGATTTAGAGAATGGTAGCTGAGGGCTGTTATTTGGACTGGAGACTGATGACCAATGGTATTCGACTGGGATCAATGATGCAATCACTTTTGTTTGTTATTTATATAAATCATTTAGATAAGAATATAGAAAGACATAGTAAGTTCACGGGTGACACTGATATTGTTGGTATAATGGACAATGAAGAAGGTTATCTAAGATTACAAAGAGATCTTGATCAATTGGGTCAATGAGCTGAGGAGTGGCAGATAGAGTTTAATTTGGGTAAATATGAAGTGTTGTATTTTGGTAAATACAAACCTATTGAACCCTGTTTCAATTTCTGGTCATCCTGTCATAGGAAGGATGTTATTAAGCTGGAGAGAGTTTAGAAATAATTTACCAGGATGTTGAATTATGTGGAGAGGTGGGATAGGCTGGGACATTTTTCACTGAAGCACAGGAGGTTGAGAGTTGACCTTATAAAACCATGAGGGGTATTGACAAGGTGAATGGCAGGTGTCCTTTCCCTAGGGTGGATGATTTCAAGACTGGGGGCATGTTTTTAAGGTGAGAGGAGAAAGATTAAAAAAAATACATGAGGGCAACTTTTTCAAACAGAGCCTGGTCAGTGTATGGAATGATCTTTCAGAGGAAGTGGTGGATGCGAGTACAGTTACAACAGTTAAAAGACGACTGGATAAGTACATGAGTAAGAAATGTTAGGAGGGATATGGGCCAAGCGCAGGCAGGTAGGACCAGTTTGTTTGGGATTATGGTCGGCATGGACTGGTTGGGTCGAAGGGTATTTTTCCATGTTGGAAAACTCTGATCCTATGTTGAAGAAGTTTAGGACCCCAATTAAGATTACATACATAGCAAGCTGTGAGGTAATGAGGAAATTTGAAAAGAAGAATGACATTCTTGTGTTTAAAGTGTGCTTGAAACCCACCCTTTGATTTATACCCACACTTTACTGGTATGAAAAGTTTCCTTCTCCATTTGTGATGTTCTTTCTGAGTGAAAGTGTCCATTCGTGTCAATTCTGGTCACATAGGTATGATCTGAGACTGCCCAAAGATCTTCCACACCATTCTTTAACCAGCACCTGAAACCCCTTCACCCATCAATCTGAGCTAAATTTGAACCTCTTCATGGAGGTGGAAACAATGGCTAGTTCATATACCAGCAAATCCCTTTTATTCAGAATTTTATGCAACTTTATTACTCAATGTCATAAACATTGGTACATATATATTTTAGATTAGATTACTTACAGTGTGGAAACAGGCCCTTCGGCCCAACAAGTCCACACCGACCTGCCGATGCGCAACTCACCCAGACCCATTCACCCATTCCCCTACATTTACCCCTTCACCTAACACTATGGGCAATTTAGCGTGGCCAATTCACCTGACCTGCACATTTTTGGATCGTGGTAGGAAACCAGAGCACCTGGAGGAAACCCACGCAGACACGGGGAGAATGTGAACTCTACACAGAGAGTCACCTGAGGCAGTGAATTGAACCCGGGTCTCTGGCGCTGTGAGGCAGCAGTGCTAACCACTGTGCCACCGTATTTATCAACTGTAGAAATTTGGCTCAGTATGTTTCCTCACAAGTTGTCTAGTAGGGTATTAGATAATCAGATGCTGTAGACAATATCTGCAGCAGACAATTTTGGAAGGCCAGCTTCTAGCACTTAAAGTCAGAATCTACATGGAACCCTTAGTCATCCTCAATGTTTTACAATTCCTTTCCATAGCTTAAAGTTTGCATCAAAAATGTTGGACTCCCAAAGGGATTTTCATTAATCTTTTCCTTACTCCCTATCATTACTAGGTGATCATTGAAGGCAGAAGATACAGAAGTTTGAAAACATGCATTAATGGGTTCAAAAACACCTTCTCCTCTGCTGTTATTAGACTAACAAATGGACCTCTAACTTCACATAATGTTGATCTTGCTTTGTGAACCCCTTGTGCAGCTGTAACTTTGGATGCCTCGCTGTCTAAGCACCTTATATTCTGTGCGTCCTTTAAATGCTTTGATCTGCCTGTACTGCTCACAAAATAAAACTTTTCACTGTACTTAGACACATGTGACTACAGTAAATCAAATCAAATCAAGTCATCTGAACCTGTTAGTGACCGGTGTTTCTCGATGTTTTTGCTGCTCCTCAGTTCATGTGGGATGTTCACTGAATTGAGACTTAATATTTTACTATTTCACCATTATTTTATCATAGCTCAGATCAGAATGCTTCCTAATTGGGCAAACCTTGCACAACAAAGCTCAGGTTTTAGAAGCTATAATCTCTCTGAACCTCATCACTCACTTCCTTCTCAAACCTTCATTCACTCTCAACACTTTCTCTAAGTGAATTCATGTCCCTTTCTTGCCAGCTCTTATCCTGTGCCCCCTCCATTGCCATTCATCTAGTATCTGCCATGGGCATATCTCAGAAAACTAGTTGTATTTAAATGTCTGTGTTGCAGCTATATACCTGATCATTCACTGCATACGATCAAGTTGACAACTACTTTACAGAAGTCCCAAGTGGCTATGTAGACTAAGTTTGTTGGAGGTGTTGAATATTTGTACTCTGACTAGCTCTCCAATGCTCGTTTCTAGCAATGACTTTCCAGTTTTATCAAAGTAAAATTTGGCTGATGTTTTACCTTGATTTTATTATTTATGCTGGTTACTACTTCTTGCATCAGTAGATTTTCACTATTGGAAGAATGGATTATGTACAGCATCACATTAGCCTTTGGACTGGACTACTTTCTATGCCTTCAATAGGTCTGCTTCTTCATTCAAGGATTGCCTTCTTCAAGTCTGTGACATATATGTGCAATTTATTTATGATCTGTTTGGTGATTTTTACTTCAACCTCAATTTTTCCATTTGATTGGAAGTACGGTGGAGATTATGTATAATGTGAATTTCACAAACCTTTAGGATGTAGCTAATTTTATCACTCATTAATTGAGGGCCATTGTCATTTATTACGATGTCTAGAATGCTGTATCAACTGTAGTGTGCTTTTAGGCATTCTGCTATCTCACTGGTAACTGTTAGTGTCAGCTACTGTAACTCTAGTAGTTAGAATAGTCGTCAACAATGTTAAGATAATTAAATTCTGTGGGAGTGAGTTCTACTCCAAGCTTTACCCATGGTATACCCAAGATATCTGAGGTCATAAGCAGTTCTTTAACTGCTTAGCTTGGTTTCATTATAGGCACTGCAGTGCTGATGCAGTCTTTAATTCTATTGCTCATGTTTGGCTCATGGAGCACTTCAGTTATGTTCCATAGATGAGGCTCGATTCCTTGATGGCTATATGAATGTGCTGTAACATTTCTTTTCTCATTTTCTTAGATAACTGTATTTCCTTTGTGCAACATTTCATCTTGGGTTATCATTTTATCAATGTATGTCCAATATTCTCTTATAGAAAAAAGGTTATCCATTCATCACTACTTCCTGCAGCACTTGGAGAGTTGTATCTGGTTGAGTTATTTGCTAGATTTGAGCAAGATCCTTTCATAATCAATGAGCAGAATCTTCCCAAGCCCTGAACTACGTGGGCTATGGCAAGAAATGCAGAAGAAAGACGTAAGACACCACTGTATCCTTCTTTAGGTGCCCATTCCGTGAACCTACCAGGCTTTACACAGGTCATCACTTGAGGTCTGTGCGTGAACCCATATCTGCCAACCTGTAGACCAATCTGACCTTACGGGGCACAGTGCCAATGCATTAGAAGGGGTACCTGGATGGTTGAAAGGGCTCCCTGGAAGTTGGGTGCCATTGTTCATCTGGGGTAAGGGTGCATATGGCTGGTGCTCGTTGATCGTGCCCTAGTGTGCAATTTGGCCATGGCCAAGATGAAGGTCATTTAGAAGAGGTGGCAAGAAGAAGTTGCCAAACATCTTTCTGATCTTCATATCACTAAATAAATACGATGAGGGTTTCTGCCTCAACCACCTTTACAGGCAGTGAGTTCCATATCCCCACTGTTGCAAACTGAAGGGTGGGTAAATGTATCCTGACTAACCTTGAGCTGTTTGCAGTAACCCTTTTTAACTCAGGTGCATTATGTTGCAAGATAAATACAGGGAACAAGAATCAGGAGAAGGTCCAATACAATTTTATTGAAGACTGCATCAAGGAGAAACAATGTTTATCAGACTCTACTATTGTACTTTAATTAAACCTACAAAGCTCTATCAATTTCTCAACAAATAAAAACTGTAACTGTTCAAAATCTGAAACAAAAGGGTCACTTGTCTGAAAGGTTAACCGTGCTTTCTCTCCACAGATAATACCAAACCTGCTAAATTTCTTCAGCTATTTCTATTTTTCAATCAAATCTTCATAGGAGTCTTCAGTAGTTTAAAATATACACTAGCTATAAACTTCTGACACGCACTACACCCTTCCACAGGTCTCTACAACTGTATTTCAACTGTTGTCTGAAAGGAGTATTAATACCCATTCAATAAGCCTGGGTCAGGCTGTTTCTCACTCTCTGAGAGTTGGGCTGATGTTTTAGGATCTGCAGTGCTCAATTTGGGCTTTGAGGAGAAAGTGAGGTCTGCAGATGCTGGAGATCAGAGCTGAAAATGTGTTGCTGGAAAAGCGCAGCAGGTCAGGCAGCATCCAGGGGACAGGAGAATCGACGTTTCGGGCATAAGATTCCTGAAGAAGGGCTTATGCCCGAAACGTCGATTCTCCTGTTCCCTGGATGCTGCCTGACCTGCTGCGCTTTTCCAGCAACACATTTTCAGCTCAATTTGGGCTTTCCCTCTCTTATCTAGGGCTAGTTCTAGACTTTGGGTTGTCTCATCCAAGGTAGTCTTCTGGGTCTGGTCTGTCTGATGATGTTTGCTGCGAGGTACAAGGAACTATCACTCAAAGCATGGTGCAAGTTTGGAACTTTCTAGCAATTGATGCTAGTATCATGGCTCATTGGGACAGCAAGCTGGAAATCAAGTGCTGCTGTTCCCACAGTTATCACAAAGGTTTAAGGCTTTTAAGAGGCTTTAAATGTCCCTAATTTACTTGATTTTCAGACACAGGTTGTTAGAGAGTACAGACCAGTTTCTGAACGAGAACTATTATTAATACAAGTAGTTAGACTAGCTAAAGGTAAACAGTTATAAACTGTTGCATATAACACTACAAATTAAAACTATAATCTGTTCTAAATTATTTATCTCATACACACAAATACACACACGGACACACATACAGAGAAAGGGGAAGAAATCATACAATTGAGGAAAATCTGGGATTGCCACTCCATAGTCTTTGCTCACAAAATCTATTCATTCTTGCTGATCAGAAAATTTCTTCTCAGATTTATTTTTCCAAATTCTTCCAATGGTTTGCAAAAGGCACAGGGTGGCTGGTTCACCTATAAAAATCACAGCTTACAGCAACGGCTGAAGGAAAGATAAACTGTTTTTTATCAGGTTTAATGTGGATTACTACAGAGAATGGAAAGAGACCACCTGATCTGGTGGAGATCTGAATACTTCTCCCTGTATCTTGTTCCCAGCTTAAGCTTTTCAGTTACCTGAGAACCAAAGGCAAAAAGCTTTTACCATTGATAACTAGTCACTAATTCATAGCCCAATCTGCTACTTATTACCAACCAAAGCTCCATGTGAATACATAACCTCTCAGCTTCAGTTCATCTAAAACTAAAACTTCAATTATTGATTGTTCAAGCAACTATTTAAACAGTACTTGCCATGAATGTCAGATGTCTTGCTTTTAAAACATATAGCCGTAATAAAATGAATAAAAATAAACAGGAAATCTATGGTAAGTTGCAGCTACAGAACATAGTTGAAAACCAGGCAGAAACAAGGACTGCAAGTTGGTATGTACAGAGGCTCAAGAAGGTTAAAAGGTAATTAAGACATTACCAGTTTTGGAATATTGTGTGCAATTCTAGTCTCCGTCCTATATGAAGGATGTTGTGCAACTTGTAAGGGTTCAGAAAAGATTTACAAAGATGTTGAAGTGAGTTTGAGCCGAAGGGAAAGGTTGAATAGGCTGGTGCTGTTTTCCCTGGAACATCGGAGGCTAAGGGGTGACCTAATAGATGTTTATAAAATCATAAGAGGCATCAATAGGGTAAATAGACAAGTTTTTTTCCCCTGGGGTAGGGAGTCCAGAACTAGAGGGCATAGGTTTACGGTGAGAGGGGAAAGATTTAGAAGGGACCTAAGGGGCAACTTTTTCACTCAGAGAGTGGTGCATATCTGGAATGAACTGCCAGAGGAAGTGGTAGAGGCTGGTACAATTACAATATTTAAAAGGCATCCAGATATTTTTGTGAATAGCAAGGGTTTAGAATGATATGGGCCAAGTACTGGCAAATGGAACTAGATTAATTTAGGATATCTGGTCAGCATGAATGTAATAGACCGAAGGGTCTATTTCCGTGTTGTACATCTCTATGTCTCTGTGAAACTAACATGAAAATTTATACAAACATATTATAAATATCAATTTTCATTAGAAGATTGGGTTCCCCGCAGTTTAACCATGCTCTGAATCTTTTGGGATATATTCAAACATAATGGATTAAGAAATATACATTTGCCGCATTCATACGTGTTTGTTATATATTTTGACAAAAATTGTATTTTGTAAATTATGGGAGATACTATGCCAGTCATTAATTGAAATGAATAAGAATTACTGATGCAAAAATTTGTCAGACATTACTCATTTTAGTTCTTAAATACTGTTCATTCTCTGAAGAATGGTAACTTTATATAAAATATTCTGAACCATTAATTAGAAGTAACAAGAAGCAGACTGACTGATGCGAAAGTCTCTCATTTTCTTTCTGCTCGCTGCTGAAGAAATAGATTCCTGCTGCAAATACAAACAGAGAAAGCCAATTAGACAATTTGTTTATCTGGGGTCAGAGTGCTTGGGGTATATGAAACTGCACCTTGGGCATCTCCTTGTCTGAAGGCCTTACAAAGACTTTCTAGCTGGAGTCACTGAATAGGGGTCAAACTGGGATCTATTGTGAGTTTCAATTTAATGTTGTGGCATGTATCATCATCTTAACAAGCAAAAGAGATTTTTACAAGAATACAAAAATCCTGCAGAGGCCAAAAAGATGGAATTAACATGGAAAATTGCAGAAATACTCTGTTGAGTTGGCATCAACTGCAGGGAGAGCAACAGAGTTAATTTTTCAGGTGAATAACCATCTTTCAGAAATGTTAGAAAACTGGGAAAAATAATCAAATTTATACATGTAAAATACAAGAAGTTGGAAAAATATCAAAAAGATCTTTAATAGATAGGAATGACCGATGACATGAATGATATATGAGTTGGTTTGGGAAAAGCCAAAGGGAGCAAATAATCGAACAAGCAAAGAAACATCTCGACAGGAGGTCTGACAGAATAATGAGTTAAAAAGCACACAACACCAGGTTATAGTCACAGAGTCATAGAGATGTGCAGCACAGAAATAGACCCTTCAGTCCAACTAGTCCATGCCGACCAGATATCCCATGCCAATCAAGTCCCACCTACCAGCATCCGGCCCATATCCCTCTAAACCCTTCCTATTCATATACCCGTCCAGATGCCTTTTAAATGTTGCAATTGTACTTGCCTCTACCACTTCCTCTGGCAGCTCATTCCATACCTGTACTATCCTCTGTGTGAAAAAGTTGTCCCTTAGGTCTCTTTTATATCTTTCCCCTCTCAACCTAAACCTCCCACCCCAGGGAAAAGACTTTGACTATTTATCCGATCCATGCCCCTCATGATTTTATAAACCTCTATAAGGTCACCCCTCAGCCTCCGACGCTCCAGGGAAAACAGCCCCAGCCTATTTTACCTCTCCCTATAGCTCAAATCCTCCAACCCTGGCAACATCCTTGTAAATCTTTTCTGAACCCCAACAGATTTATTTGGAAGCATTAGCTTTCAGAGTGCTGCTCCTTCTTCAAAACCTGCAACCCATTCTAAAAGATGAAAGACTTAACAGCAATCTAGGTTTGTTCAATAAATCATTTCAGTTGCATGACACTGTAATCTTTTGCTATAAATTTTGTGTCTTATGGTCCTACTCCACAGCAACTTGATGAAGGAGTGGTGTTCCAAAAGCTAGTGTTTCCAAATAAACCTGTTAGACTATAACCTGGTGTTGTGTGATTTTTAACTTTGTCCACCCCAGTCCAACATCGGCTCCTCCACATCAAAACAATGAGTAGCAGCTGTCTAAAAGTAAAAATATGAGAAAGATCAAGAATAAACCACATAAAGAAAATAAAAGAAAAAGGGGTAGGTTGAAGGGGAGCTACCTCATTTGCAAATTACAAGTTGTTATTGAAAGCAGAATGAAATTTTAAGAGTTACATTTAACTGGATGTGCATATCACATGGTGTTCTATTGCTAACTATGTAAGAACTGAAATGTTGACTTGTTCATATTCAAATGGAAAATCTCTAAACAGATTTGATATAATGCGAGTTTTACCTGTCTCGTGATTAAATACATTTCGGCCTCATGTCTTTTCTTAATGTCTTAGTAAGATTTACTTTAAATTGTCAATCACACTTTTTAAGAATATCATACCTTTGTGTAAAGAATAAAATGCACACTGATAAGTATATAACTAATTTGTTACTGAACAGCAAGTCATTATTCTCGTATTTTTAATTTAAAAAGATTGTAGTGTTCTGCAGGCCCAAAATTTCAGAGCATCATAGAACCTCAAACGCACAAAACGTCTTCCCTTCCCTGGTCTTCCCTCTAAACCTACCAGCTTTTAAAATCCAAAGTAAAGTCATCTCATCTCATGCTACTTTATTACACATTCTTCCAACCTTCATGAAGGTCTATACCCAGGGTCTTGATGTCTCATCTAGGGGGTTACAGTAAAAACAAGCTATTTCCATTCACTTTCCCTACAATATTCCAAATTTGTGCAAAACCAAAGGAATCTTAATCCAAATGAAAATAACGTTTCCCCATTTTTCTATTTTTATCATAAGACCAGAGGACATAGGAGCAGAAATTAGGCCATTCAGCCCATCGAGTCTGCTCCACTATTCAATCATGCTGATAAGTTTCGCAACCCCATTCTCCCCCTTTCTTCCTGTAACCCTTGATCCCCCTTGATAATCAAGAACTTATCTATTGCCAACTTAAATATATTCAATGATCTGGCCTCCAAAGCCGTCTGTGGAGTGAATTCCTTAGACTCACCATTCCCTGGCTGAAGAGGTTTCTCCGTATCTCCATTCTAAAATGTCTTCCCTTTACTCTTAAGGCAGTGCCCTTAGGTCCTAGTCTCTCCTTCCAATGGAAACATCTTCCCAACATCCACTCTGTCCAGGTCATTAAGTATTCTGTAAGTTTGAATTAGATTCCCCCATCATCATTCTAAACTCGATTGAGTATAGACCCAGAGTCCTCAAACGTTCCTCATATGTTCAGCTTTTTATTCCTGAAACCATTCTTGTGGATCTCCTCTGACATGCTCCAGGGCCAGTACATCCTTCCTGAGATATGGGGCCCAACCCTGTGCACAATACTCTAAATGTGGTCTGACTAGAACATTGTAAAGCACCCCTGCTTTTATTTTCAAGTCCTCTCAAAATAAATGCCAAAATTGCATTTGCCTTCCTAACTACTGACTCAACCTGCAAGTTTCCCTTGAGAGAATCCTAGACTAGAACTCCCAAGTCTCTTTGCACTACAGACTTCTGAATTTGCTCCATATTTAGAAAATAGTCCATGCTTCTATTCTTCCTACCAAAGATTTTGGAGCCCATTGTGAAGGATAAGATTTCTGAATACTTGGACATGTGTGGTAAAGTAGGACAAAGTCAGCATGGTTTCATCTAAGAGAGGTCATGCCTGACAAATCTGCTAGAATTCTTTAAGGAAGTAACAAGCAGGTTAGACCAAGGAGAACCCTGACTTCAAGAAGGCCTTTGACAAAGTACACACAGGTGACGGAATAAGATAAATGTCCATGGTGTTAGAGGCACTTTCACACATTGTACTCCATCTGCCACTTCTTAGCCCACTCTCTTACCCTGTCCAAATCCTTCTGCTGCCTCCCTGCCTCCTCAATACTACCTGTCCCTTTATCTATCTTTGTATTGTCTGCAAACTTTGCCAGAATGCCCTCAGTTCCTTCATCTAGATCATTAATGTATAAAGTGAAAAATTGTAGACCCAATACTGAGCTTTGCAGAACACTGCTTGTCACCAGTCACCATCCTGAGAAAGACCCTTATGTCCCCATGTTCTGCTCTCTGTCAAACAGCCAACCCTCTACCCATGATAACTCCTTGCCTCTAACACTATAGGCCTTTATCTTATGCAGTCACCTCCTGTGTGATACTTCTTGACGTCCGGGTTCTCCTTTGGATTGAAGCAAGCTCAAATATCTGAATTAAGTATCCCACCGCATATCATCATCTGTACCTATCTGGGACCTATAGTTGATCAAAGAACATTTAAAGGAAAGATTAATGGGCTGGATTGCAAAGTCCCTGAAAACTGCAACACTTGAAATATTTGGTTTGATTCCTTCCTATGCACTTACATTAAAGTTTTAAAATTCTTTTAAAATGTACTGCAAATATTAAAATACGCTGAATTTAGGGGAAGGCTGGGTCAGCTCAAAAGGTAGAAAGGTCGAGATGGAGTAGAGGGTGGGAAGGATTTTTTAATGGAGCATAAAAATTGACCCAGATCATAATGGACTGGCCAACAGACGGAGAGAAAAAAATGACCAGGGAGGTCGAATGTGCTCAACCCTTTACAATTGAATGAAATCCATTACAGTGAATTTTAACGTGCTCTAAGGCACTTCTTCCAAGCTCAGAAGTTTCTCGGAAAGCAAGTTTCCATTTCAAACACAATACAAAACGTCTAGACAAATTAAAATGCATGCAGCCCACTGCATTCAAACTTTTTTTGATGACTGCGTGTGAGAAGGATCACACATTTCAGAGGTGCGAAAGCGTGTGGTTACATCTTGGCTTCTAAATAGAATCACTGGAGCACGACTCTGGGCAAGTAACACTTAGCTGTGGTTTAAAGGTCGGCCACGTAATAGTTTAAATTTTATCAGGACGATTTATTTCCCCAGACTTTAAACAGATGATTTAAACGACGGTCTTTGTCTTGTTAACACCGCCTTTTTGGTGTACCTGTGGTTGGCTGGTACCCATCAGTGAATCCCGGGAAAGTTTACTGCTGGACACGTGGAGAATGCGTTACAATCCGGGATTGATGTGACCGGTGAGCGAACTTATTTTATCTGACATTCTCGTTTTGTTTTGTCAATGTAATGGTTTCTTCGGGGTGAAGGTGGTGGGTCTCGGAACAACGTGGTCAGAATATACTTTAGGTGCATTAGCGGAAAGCACAGGAGAAAGTTGGAGAGTGTTTATTAGCGGAAAACAGGCTCGATGATACAGCACCAGGATTTCCAAATTTCGATTTGGAGGACTTTTTACATTGGTGATAGCCAAAGTTCCGAGAGTTTGTCATTTTATTGCCGACACGTTGCGATGTCAGTTTTTAATCAAATAAATACCCCAGTGATGTATTCACAACGAAAGGGATGGAAAAAGCGCGAGGGTTGGCGAATCTTAGTTGAAATTGAACTACGGGTGGGTAAACCATGTTTGTTTGTTTTTCATGTACTCACGTACACTGTGATAATAAAACAGGATTTCTGGACAACCTGCAGGGAGTAGAGACCCTGCTGTGACCTCGCTGCCGGCTCAATTATTTTCAAAATGTGCTGTCGAGATGAGCTAGTGGAGAAGGCAGTGTAGTATCAATATGTTCGTCTGGTCATTTGTGCCAACTGGGGAAAAAACCGATAGGTCAGGGTATTTTCTGGTTGGCATGAAGTTAAGTACAGTAGGTGGCCAAAGAGTTTTGGGGATTCAAGTGCACAGATATTTTAAGGTGTCATGAACAGATGGAAAAAATAATTAAGGTGACTAATGGATTGCTGGTCTTTAAATCGAAAGGGCTGGAGTATAAGAATTCAGAATTTGTACTGCAGTTATACAAAACCCTGATTAGACTCTACTTGCAGTACTGAGAGTAGGTCTGGTCACCACATCTTCAGAGCGAGTACAATACAGGTTTGCAAGAATGATGCCTGGACTTTAGTGGTTAAGTTATTTGGAGAGATTACACAAATTAGATCTGTTTTCTCTAGAATTTGGAAGATTAAGGGATGATCTGATTGAAGTCTTCCAGATATTAACAAGGAAAGATAGGGTGAATGATAAACTTTTGCCACTTGTTGGGGATTCTAGAGCTCTGGCCATAGTCAAAGAATTAGGGCCAAACCATTCCAGAGAGATGTTAGGAAGTGCTTCTACATACAAAGAATGGTAGATATTTGGAACTCTCCCACAAGTAGCAGTACATGCTAGATCAGTACAGTTCTAAATCTGAGAGAGAGAATTTTCAAAGCAAGTATATTAAGGGATATGGGCCAAAAGCAGATATTATTGAGTTAGGTCACATTATCATTCAATGATATCATGACTGATGAGTAGGGGTGGAATGGCTACCTTTAACTTTGTTGACATACTAATCCTACATGGCACAGGCACCATCAGCAATGAGGAGGTTATTCATTGCAAGCTCAGACCCAAGACTGGGGATAGTGAATGGAAACAGGTATGTAGTGTGTTGGCTGTTAAGTAGTTAAACTGTATAACTTTGTGGGTTCCGATATCTTTTGATATGGTGAACATCTGGTTGGGAATAAGATTAGAAATAGAAAAGAAAATAAACCAAAGTTTGGGATTATTGAATGGTATCTTGACAGTCCAAGTATAGTTCAAACAAATTTGGCATATGGCAAATAAGATTAGATGAATAATTGCATGACACTTAAGACTGTTTCGCTATTCAGTGGGATCATGGTTGATCTGATAATCCTTAGCTTTGCTTAACTGCTTTTTCCCAATCCCCTTGATTGTGTGGCAAATTGTGTTCAGTTTTTTTTCGGCATTGCCTGTTTTCTGGGGATAATACAATTACTATTTGGGGCAGTGTTCTTATGAGACATTTAACTCAAAAGTGGAGAGGACTTCAAACTAAACGATGGCGCCAACGGATAAAATTTGGGAAGGTGTGATCAATCTGAGTAGCAACAAGACAAAGAGAAATGTTTTATTACAGAAAAGTGCAGAGTACATTTGTAAGTGTAAATCAATTTGAGGTGAAAATGTAAGTCCAAAGCTGGAGGCTGTACCTGAATGCATGCAGCAGTTTGAACTAAACAGATGAACTGAGCACACAGAAATAAATAACCAGATGGTAGTTATCATTAGAGACAGGCTGCAGAATATCACAGATTAGGACATGAATATTGAAGGGTGCAAGACACTTAGGAACATTAAGAAACTAGATAAATTGCAGTGGTGTCTCTTACTTCATGATGGTATTAGCAAAATAAAGAGGGATTACCTAAATTCAGAAAACCAGGATGTAGAAATAGTTCGATTAACAATGAGAAATAAAAGCATAAAGTCACTTTCAGGAATGTTGCGTAGGCCCCCTAATTAACTATATGGGAGTTTACCAGAAATGTATGGTGGTAATCATGGTGGAATTTAATCTACATATGGATTAGGTATCTAGATCTGCAAAAAATCAGATGGTAAATGGTAGTCACATGAGGGGGTCATAGAATATGTTCAGAATTGTTTCTTAGAACAGCATGATCTGAGGCCAGCCTAAGAGTAGGTTTTACTCGACTTGACAGTGTGCAATGAGACAGGATTAATTACCTAGTAAAGGACCCTCTACATCATAATTTTAAGGGAGTATGTAGTGTATTCAGGAATAGTATTAAAGCTTGATTAAATAAGACCATAAAGTGCAAATTCTGCACATTGGGTCTGTTCCATCATTGGATGGGTTCATGGTTGATCTGATCATCCTGAACTGTAACTAATTGCCATTTTCCCCATTACCCTTGATTCCATTTAATAAACTTGTCCATAGCAGCCTTGAATATAATTAATGGCCCAGTCCTGATGGCCCTTTTGTTTCTTTTCAATGTTCTACGGATTGACTACCCTCTAAAAGAAAAAGATCCGCCTCATCTGTCTTAAATGGGCAATCTCTTCCTCAGATGATACCCTCTGGTCCTCGACTCTGCCACTAGGGGGAAAGAACCTTCTGTATCCTCCCTGTCAAGCTTCCTAATAATCTTATGATCAAAAGATCTCCATTCACTCCAATAACAGACCCAACCTACACAATGTCTTCTCATAACAGATTCACTCCATACTCTGAATGAATCAAGCAAACCTTCTCTAGACTATCTCCAATGCTAGTATGTCTTTCCTTAGGTTATGGTCGTGTCAGAGTGGAGCTAGCTGACATGAGGTGGCAAATTAGATTGATTGATAGGTCCAAAGAGATGCAGTAGCAGATATTTTAAAAGGATATCTCAGAATATACAGGATAGATATTTTCAATGAGATAAAAAATCCATTGGGAGGACCCACTGTCCATACTTAACTAAAAAGTTGAGAGTATCAAACTAAACAAAGCTAATAATTGCAAAGAGGTGATTTGCAGTTATGATAATATGTAAGTAAACTTGCAAAGATTTACAAAAAGATTTAAAGAAGGAGGGGAAAGTTGGTTTGAGAGAAAGCTAGCTGGAAATGTAAGAAGAGTTTCTATAGATACTTAAAAAGGATAAGGTTAAAAATCACACATCACCAAGTTATAGTCGAACAGATTTATTTGGAAGCTAGTGCTTCCAAATAAACCTGTTGAACTATAACCTGGTGTTGTGTGATTTTTAACTATGTCCACCCCAGTCCAATATTGGCTCATTCACATCAAGAATAATAAGATAAGTGTTAGAAGTAGAGAAAGTGAGTCGGGGGAAGGTAAGGAATTGGTAGATGAACAGTTCTTTTTGTATCCTGTAACACGAGAAATGCTGCAAATAACATCTAGGAATAGCGTTAAATCGGGAGAGGGAAGGAAGGGTGGAACTCCAAGAAAATTACAATCACAGGGAAATAGCACTGAGTAAATTGTTGGGAGTTGCAAGCTTGGTAAGCCGCTAGGTTCTGGGACTTCATTTTTAAGTTTTAAAAGAAGTAACTGGTGAGAGTTGATGCATTGATTTTAATTATCCAAAATTTCCTAGTTTCTGGGACAGCTCAATTTGAATGGAAAATTGCAAGTTTCTCACACGACAGGAAACTTGTGTTTTGTTAATCCTGTGAACAGAATACTGGCACTTCAAGTAATCCTTAGGTAAACTTGAATGCTCTAAATCAATTGTTGCAATATTTACATTGCAATAATGAGACTTTGAATTTGTCCCTTCCTGGTCCGAGTGTCAATATGAAGTGGTTGTAGAGTATCCTGAAGAGGAACATGAATGAATAACAGCCACAATTTCTACCAGAACATAGGTAAAAAGAGGAATGTGTAGGTAGCTAGCAAGGAAGACCTCAAAGATAGCGTTTTCCAGACTCTGCCCTGTGTCATGCATTAGTGAATAAAGAAGTCAAAATCTCGCAAATGCATGGCTGGAGAGTTCTTGATGGAAGGACTTAGATTCCTGGGGCTAGTTCTCAGGGTACTGGGACCTCTAAGAGGCTGGATGGGTTGCACCTGAATAGAACTGGGACTAGTGACCATTGGCTATTTCAAGAAAGCTGTGGAAAGAATGAATTAATTTGGAAGGGTTTGGGAATCATTTGAAAGGGAATACAAGATTCACAAAGAATTGGGTGAAGCAGCTGGCACAAGAAAAGACATGGGTGAGTTTTAGAGTAAGAGGAAAATAGCCTGACTTGGGTTCACAATGCACGTATGTAATAACATTCTGTGTATACAATAATGTTGGTGAGTTGCTGATGCTGGTAGCCAAGTGAAAGTATGATGCAGCAATAATGGATGTTTGGCTCAAAAAATAATTGGATGCAATGTGTTTAGGAAAGGAAGGAGATGGGATGGCTATATTGATTTAGGATAACATTACAGTGCTGCAGAGTGAGGATGACCTTGAAGGTTCAAGGACAAAATTTCCATTGCTGAAAACAGAATTAATAGAGATACCATTACATTTTTGTGTATTTCAAAGGACGCCAACCAGTGAGAAGGGCAGTGCAACAAATTTGCAAGGAAATGACAGACCGATGCAGAAAAGAGTTCAGATTAGATGACTTCAGACGGGGGTCTTTAATTAGCCTTTAATTAACCGAAGTATGTTTAGGTTTAATTGTCTACATTAGTACATTAAAGAGGCATTGAATCTGTCTTTGGGGAATGAGCTGAAACAAGTGGATCAAGAGTTAATAGGAGACCTGGGTTTAAGTCCCACCTGCTTCAGAAGATGGCGGATCGGTGCAAGTTAATTTTTTTTAATCCAGAAAAACATGCAAGGTCCAGCAAAATGAGTATCAGAAGATATGTAAAGAATTCCAGGGAAAATTCCTGAGTATAAGTAATACACTAAGGAAGTCCAGTTTCTGTGTTGAGAACTGATGCGGTCCAGATGGATTTGAATCAAGCAGAGCTATAATTGATCTTTAAGGCAATTTTTTTTAGTTGAAGTACATTCTCGGATGGTATAGAAGTAGGACAAATCTAATCCTAATGACGAAAGAGAGAAAGCAAAGAAATCAGAAAAAGGCTTCTTATTACAGATGTCAAGTTGATAACACAGCTGCCCTTGACTAGGTGATGTTGTGTCATCATTTTGAATGACTGCACTCATGTGGTATAAATAAACCTGCAGTGGTGTTAGAGTTCCAAAATTTTGACCTACTGGAGTGAAGGAATGATGCTACAATTCCAAATTAGGATGGTGTGCAACTTGGAGGGGAGCTTGCTTGTTGTGTTGCTCTATATATATGAACCAAACTGGATATTAAATACTCAGAGGGGAGGTCAAAAACACAAATGAGAAGCAAAAAGAGAGTATGAGAAAAGACTTGCAGCTAACATGAAAGGAAATCCAAAAGTCTTCTGTAGATGTACAACCAGTAAAAAGATGGTAACAAAGGTTCAAGAAAAGTCAGTTCAGCTCAGCTGGAGTTCGGTATTCTGCAGGGATCGATTCTGGGACCTCTGCTCTTAGTGATTTTTATAAATGACTTGGATGAGGAAGTGGAAGGATGGGTTAATAAGTTGCCGATGACACAAAGGTTGGTGGAGTTGTGGATAGTTTTGAGGGCTGTTGTAGGTTGCAACAGGACATTGATAAGATGTAAACTGGGCTGAGAAGTGGCAAATGGAGTTCAACCTGGAAAAATGTGAAGTGATTCACTTTGGAAGGTTGAATTTGAATGCACAATAAAGGGTTAAAGGCAGGGTTCTTGACCATGTGGAGGAACATGGGGATCTTGAGGTCCACGTCCATACATCACTCAAGTTGATAGGTTTGTTAAGGAGTATGGTGCGTTGGCTTTCATTCACAAGGGGTTGAGTTTAAGAGCTGCGGGCATAATTTTAAAGTGATTGGAGGAAGTTTAGGGGAGATGTTAGAGGTAGGTTCTTTACACAGAGTGGTGGGTGCATAGAATGCATTCCTGCAGTGGTAGCAGAGTCATTAGGGACATTTAAGTAACTCTTGGATAGGCACATGGAAGATAGAACAATGTAGGGTATGTAGGTTAATCTGATCTCAGAAAAGGCCAGCACAACATTAAGAGCTGAAGGGCTTGTACTGTACTGTACTGTTCTATGCTCTATGAAGAGATATGCACGTGGTGGTAGTATGGTTGATGTACTAAATGTGGACTTTACATCTGTTCTTTCAAGGATGATGTTGCCAAGGTTGCAGTGACTGTCTCAGTCACAGAGACTCTGGATGAGCTAAAAATTTCAAGATTAAAGGGCATATTTTTGAGGTGAGAGGAGAGAGATTTTGGAAAGACATGAGGGGCTGATTTGCATGTGGAATGAACTTCCTGAGGAAGTAGTGGATGTGGGCACAGTTACAATGTTTAAAAGGCATTAAGGTAAGTACATGAATAGGAAAAGCTTGAAAGGATGTGGGCCAGGGGCAGGCAGGTGGGACTAGTTGTGTTTGGGATTGTGTTTGGCATAGATTGGTTGGATTGAAAGGTCTGTTTCCATACTGTATGACTCTATGACCATGAATCTATTGTCATTACTGAGGGAAACCCATCTCGCTCACTAATGTCCTTTTAGAGAAGGAAACTGCCAACTTTATCTGATCTGGCCTACATGTGATTCCAGACCCACAGCAATGTGGTTGTCTCTGGTGCTTTACAGCCAATAAAATACTACTTGAAGTTTTCTAAATGGCCTGATCTTGTTTTAAAGGTCGATGTCCCCTTTTCCTCCTATGTTCTAACCCCGTAGTTGTAATGGACAACATTTGCTAATCTTCTGCATATATATTTATGTGGCAACGACATTTGAGTGCGTAAATGGACTCATCAGTTTCTTTGGTTTTCTATTGTTCGTAGATGTATATTCTTTTAAAATGTATTTTGTATCCTTTATTGGTCCAGAGTGAATGTCATCACACTTAACTATTTGCAGAAATCCCTCTGCATAATTTTACAAATCCCTAAATCAAAATTACTGTCCCTTTATGCTTGTAATGCCACCCATTAACTATTTATAATTAAATACTAAGTAATTATTTATGATAAATAGTTGAGGTGTAAGTTCAGATGCCCATGCAAATATCATTAACTACTTTCTTCTGAATCGTGTCCTTGCATATTATACTTAATTGCTATCTTCTACCACACCACCAACTTCCTAATTAGATCAATATTTTGGTTTCAGTGCTGTTAGGAAGACTGTTCCAGAATTTTGGACCCAGGAACAGGGAAGAATGGCAACGTTCCTTTGCCCAACAATTGGAAAACACAATACAAGTCTGCTATTTCTGTTTACATCCTTGCATCTTCTCTGAGGCAGCTGAAGATCAACTTATACTGTGGGCACGAGGAACTGAGATTGACTGTTGGTGGAACAAAAGGAAAGAATTTAACAACAAGGTAGAAATGTGTGCAGCTGGCAAATGTACAGCAGACCTGAAATCTGGAAGTAAGACTATTGAATAATCACTTTACAGGAACAGCTACAATCTGGGGTTTCTGGTTCCCAAGCTTCCCTTCTTTTGTTTGATGGAGCTTGTTGGAGTATGTTTGTTAATCAAACTAGTTGCCATCTTATTGTGCAAGAACAAGGCAGCTGGT
Source organism: Chiloscyllium plagiosum (assembly GCF_037043375.1). Classification (NCBI taxonomy): domain Eukaryota; kingdom Metazoa; phylum Chordata; class Chondrichthyes; order Orectolobiformes; family Hemiscylliidae; genus Chiloscyllium; species Chiloscyllium plagiosum. The sequence continues at coordinate 60,036,896 of NW_028270147.1, read as the reverse complement.
AAGTTGCATTAAACAATTATAATTAATACGTATATATATATATGTGGTTTAAATCATGTTTGAGTTTAGAGTAATGCTCAAGGATTTAAGTTTTGTTTTTGTTTATATTTGCTGTCTTTAAGTGCTAAACCATATTTGACGATCTCAGGTTGGATAAAAGCAAAAGACTACAGACATTGGAGATCTGAAAGAGAAACAGAAGTTGCTGGAGAAGCTCAGCCAATCTGGCAGCATTGGTAGAGAAAAACAGTAAAAGTTTCAGATGCAGTATTCTGATGAATGGTTACTGAACTCAAAATATTAACTTTGTTTCTCTATAGTAGCCACCAGCGCTGCTGAGTTTCTCAATTTTGGTTTTGGTTTTTGACATTAGCTATTGGCCTTGACATTGACTAGCCATTCAATACTTATTCTCAGGACCCATCACTGCAGTGCCAAATCATATTCCACTTCGATACAGCAGTTACCGATGACTGATTGACTATCTTTCAGAAAGATTCTTTGGCTGATTTCATGTGGTCTCACATAGCCTCTCCTTTCATCAACCAGTTCAGCACTTACATAAAGGCTTCCTAATCCGTATGTGCTGGTAACACCATGGTTCATTTTAGCCCCAAGTTATACAGAGACTATTAAATTTAATTTGTTATCTAGCAATGCTATAAAACAATATTTTTAGTGAGAAATTTTAAGATATAATGGATAGTTAACACATCTATAAGTTCAAATGGCAATTTTAAATTTCAAATTTATTGTCATTCTTTCAGATTACCAATTTAGATTTATCACTTGTGTTTGCAGTATGATATATTTGTGCATAATGGAAGGTACATATTAATACACAGGGCCCTGTTCTTCACACACAGAAAGGACATGTACTTTTGCTGCATTGATTTCAAAGCAACAAAGCAGTTATGTTCAGGTTTATTTTTCAGGACAACGCTTTGACCATAAAGAGACAACCTGTCTTGTTTCGATTTAACCGCATGTTCAGAGGTGTGTGGTGTGTGTGTGTGTGTGTGTGTGTGTGTGTGTGTGTGTGTGTGTGTGTGTGTGTGTGTGTGTGTGTGTGTGTGTGTGTGTGTGTGTGTGTGTGTGTGTGTGTGTGTCCTGATGAATGTAAGACAAAAAGTTTCAACAAACTATTGGCTTTTCAGTAATACTCACGTTCTGCACTGCTGAATGAATATTTGAATACACATTGGCCTCCATCACACAGAAGGAAGAAATGAAAATAATAATAATTCATGGTGCATCTGTCCCAATAATTATTTCTGTTCTGTATGGACATCCAAGGTCTAGATCTGGAAGGCTATGCTAAAATGGCATCAGCATGCTGATTGGCATGCATGGACCCTCTCAGCAGCTACATACATGCACAGCTTTTGAGATAGCATTGTTCAAAATGTGAGAACATTCCAAAAACACTGAGATGTTTTTGAACTCTACTAATGTAGAAAGAAGATCTACATTGTAAGAACATAAAAATTAAAGTTGCAGTTAGAAATATTAGCAGACTAATACAGTGTACACAATTCAAATGAGCAGGTTATCATTGGCAACCAAGTACTCTGTCTTAATGCTGAAGCTTTTCTAGCTTCTAAAATGATTTTGAAAATGTTGTCATCTTCTTCCAGAATCCTGTACTAATGGAGAAATGCAAGTCAGCCCTGCATCCGTAATAAGATTTGGATCAAGCATTAACATATCGTGTATATTAAAGGGGTCATTCTACAATGAATGTACAGCTCAACAGCTACGTATTATACAAGACAACACCATGCTGCTACATACGGTACAGATCCCCACCAATGCAGTCATTGCACACATTCCAAAGTTTACAAACGATGAGTCCAGTTTTGCTTGTAAGCTACACTGCAACATGGAATACTTGATTTGTGGAATTGATATTAAAGCTGGCTGTAAGTGGTATTTTTAATTTTATTGATTGAAATGAATATACTGTATGCTAACAAGTTTTGTTAGCTATTTTATTTTTGGTTTGTTACATGTATAACAGCTAAACATCTTAAAAGGAGATGGTGTGAATGGCGAAACAGTTCAGTCACTTAGTCATGCTTCAATACCCTGAGTGGCTGAAGAGTTCAATTCCCAATATAGACCTTACTGCAGAATGGTACTCATGGAAATCACAGGGCACAGTATTGAAGCCGAGTGGAGTTTCTGCTTTACTCTCCTTTTATTTGTCTGATCTCACTTCACCTCACCTTCCTTTGCTCCTTGATTCAAAGTCCAAGGACCATTTGCTGATTGTTATAATGGATTATGAAATTAAGAGGGATTATTTTTGTTTTCTATAACTCGCCATTTGCCATGAAAAATGGAATGATACCAGATGGAAATGAAATACTATCTCCCACAAATTTTATAGTTCAATTTTTTTTATTACTCACCTGGGTTTAAAGGAAATGGGGCGTAAATTAAGTTAATTCCAGGGAACATGTGAACCAGGCAGGAACCTTTAAAACAATTTCCGTTAAGGTGTCACTACCATTTTGTAGCCTCACTGCCTGACTATCCCAACTTGCTATTTCCACCATCAGTCACAGGCTCCAAACCCTGTCACATCCTTCAACTTTGAGAATATTGGATGAGAGACCTATTATATGCTCATAACACAAAAAAAAACTAATTATAATAGTGCAAGAAAAGTATCTCTTCCTAAAGTCCTACGTAACTTTTCTGATAGCAACCAATGAATCCAAATTGAATAAAATTTTCACTTTTGTAGAGTGTAAAGAGATGTAGAATTATCTTGTCTGATTCAAGTCAGTTAATTATTATATCTCCTGTCTGATTTGAGGCTAAATGAAAGGGTGGCAATAACAGCAATTGAAGTCTGCTACAGTTGATCCAAAAGTCCTCTAGAAACTTCATTGAGTAGATCTTTGGAATCCTTGAACAATGGTTCAGATTTCAAGAGCACTCTTGTGGTTTCCTTCAGTATAGCCCACAGTATCCTGTTTGATCATGGTTTTCCTTGTGCTATGTAATGGTGGCAAATGCATAGAACCACCATTGATCATCATTGAATGAATTGCATCTTCAGATTATGTCACAGGTAGTAAATTTTGAAGTTTCTCTAGCAGATCCTGATCCCCTCACTCCTATGTCATTCCTGCAAGAAAATTAGATATGTTTAAATATCCGTCCCAAGCAAGAGCTTCAACTCTCATGTGTTAGCCAACTTTATTGTAGTGTGCATGATGATGACAGAAACCAAAGCAAGTTTGAGCAAGGGGAAAAAATATAGTCATAAAGCTATACAGCATTGAAACAGACCCTTCAGTCCAACTTATCCATGCTGACTAAATTAATATAGTCCCATTTGCAGGTATTTGGCCCATATCCCTCGCAACTCTTCCTATTCATATTCCTTTAAATGTTGTAATTGTACCGGCCCCTACCACTTCCTGTGGCAGCTCATTCCATACAAGAACCACCCTCTACATGAAAGCATTGTCCCTTAAGTCCCTTTTAAATGTTTCCCCTCTCACCTTAAACATATGCAGTCTAGTTTTGGACTCCCCTACCCTGGACAAAATAAACTAATTTAGTTTACTCTGTCTATGCCCCTCATGTTTATAAGTGTCTATAAGGTCACCCCTCAGGCTCTGCTCCAGGGAAAGTAGTCCCAGCCTATTCAGCCTCTCCCTTGAGATCAAATGCTCCAACCCTGGCAACATCCTTTGTAAGTCTTTTCTGAACCCTTCGAGGAGAAAGTGAGGTCTGCAGACGCTGGAGATCAAAGCTGAAACTTTATTGCTGGAACAGCACAGCAGGTCAGGCAGCATCTAGGGAACAGAAGATTCGACGTTTCGGGCACATGCCCTTCTTCAGGAATGAGCAGAGAGTGTTCAGCAGGAGAAGATAAAAGGTAGGGAGGAGGGACTTGGAGGAGGGGCGTTGGAAATGTGATAGGTGGAAAGAGGTCAAGGTGAGGGTGATAGGTCGGAGTAGGGTGGAGGCGGAGAGGTCAAGAAGAAGACTGCAGGTCAGGAAGGCGGTGCCGGGCTGGAGGGATTCGGCTGAGACAAGGTGGGGGGAGGGGGGATGAAGAAACTGGTGAAGTCCAAGTTCATCCCCTGTGGTTGGAGGGTTCCCAGTCGGAAGATAAGCCGCTCCTCCTCCGACCGTCGCGTTGTTGTGGTTTGGCGGTGGATGAGTCCAATGACCTGCATATCGATTCAGAGTATATTGGGGAGACAGGCCGCCTACTTGCGGAGCGATTCAGAGAGCACCTCTGGGCCACCCGGACGAACCAACCCAATCACCCTGTAGCACAGCATTTCAACTCCCCCTCCCACTCCACCGAGGATATGCAGGTCATTGGACTCATCCACCGCCAAACCACAACAACGCGACGGTCGGAGGAGGAGCGTCTTATCTTCCGACTGGGAACCCTCCAACCACAGGGGATGAACTTGGACTTCACCAGTTTCTTCATCCCCCCTCCCCCCACCTTGTCTCAGCCGAATCCCTCCAGCCCGGCACCGCCTTCCTGACCTGCAGTCTTCTTCTTGACCTCTCCGCCTCCACCCTACTCCGACCTATCACCCTCACCTTGACCTCTTTCCAACTATCACATTTCCAACGCCCCTCCTCCAAGTCCCTCCTCCCTACCTTTTATCTTCTCCTGCTGAACACTCTCTGCTCATTCCTGAAGAAGGGCATGTGCCCGAAACGTCGAATCTTCTGTTCCCTGGATGCTGCCTGACCTGCTGTGCTGTTCCAGCAATAAAGTTTCAGCTTTTCTGAACCCTTTCAAGTTTCAGCACATCCTATAGTAGGGAGACCAGAATTGCACACAATATTCCAAAAGTGGCCTAACCAATGTCCTGTACAGCCTCAACATGACCTCCCAGCTCCTGAACTCAATAAAAGCAAGCAACCAAACGCCTTCTTCACTATCCTATTTACTGGCAACTGCACTTTCGAGGAGCTATGAACCTGCACTCCAAGGTCTCTTTGTTCAGCAAAACTACCCAGGATCTTACTATTAAGTGTGTAAATCCTGCCCTGACTTGTCTTTCCAAAATGCAGCACCTCAAATTACCTTAAATTAAACTCCATCTGCCACACCTCAGCCCGTTGTACTCTGAGATAACCTTTGCTGTACACTACACCTCCAAATTTGATGCCATCTGCAAACTTACTAACTATACCTCCTATGTTCTCATCCAAATCATTTATATAAATTATGAAATGTAGTGGACCCAGCACCAATCCTTGTGGCACAACTCTGGTCACTGGCTTCCAGTCTGAAAAGCAGCCCTCCACCACCACCACCTCTGTCTTCTACCTTCAAGCCAGTTCTGCATCCAAATGGCTAATTCTGGTATCAATCCTCTTCGTTGCTTCTTCAAAAAAATTCAATGAAGTTAGTTGTGAAGATTTTTGAAGGTTTTGAATACAAACAGAAAGAAGATGCAGTAAAGTTTACCTTGGTTTTATGAACAGTTATGGGAGGTGGTGAATGAAGGATTACTGGTCTTGAAGAAAAGGTGGAATCTTACAGGGTTTTGCAAAAATGTAATAAAATAGTTTAATGAAAATTTTGGCATTCCTGGTAAGTTCACTAAGTTTCTTTCTGAAATGCAGTCACATTCTAAAACTAATGCTGTTTGCATGTACTTGAGCCCCATTACCAACTAATGCTGGCATCCCCAAAGTTTCATAGAAATGAGCATCGTTCCTCTTCATAACTCTTTCTGAGAACCTCAATTCTACTGAAATTCTGATATCTACTGCATGCTCTACAGTTAAGTCATTCAAAAGTGCACCCCATTTTTAAACTGTTGCAAGCTTGTAAATCTGTGGTAGCATGCAACTTACTCGTCCCTCACCAACCAACAGCCAATAGAGGCACATGTTACACAGATTGCCTCTCTCACTTGTGCAATGGGGTGGCAGCACTTAATGTGGGATTGGTTCTCCATTGACTCCTTGGAACAATGCATTTGTCAAATTAACCTCCTATTATCAGATTCTGATAGATTGCTGCATTGTTGGAAGTTCAAAGACATTAAACCAAGACTCTCTGTCATAATGGTGATTAAGATGGTTGCAAAGGACTCCATTCACAACTTGGAGAAAAGTTGGAAGTTCTTATATTTTCTCTCACCAACATTACTTCCTCAACTAATAGTACAGAATGTGCCATCTTACTTAAGAGCTTAATTACTTTAGAGATTTGAGTTGAGGAAGGATCTTGCACCAAAACCTTAAACTGTCCTTTTTATTTACAAATGCTAATTGATATGATGTATTTTTGTAGCATTTTCTATCTTTGTTTAAGATTAATTGTTACCTTTGCAGTGCATGTAACATTGCTGGTGCAAAATATCTCTGGTACCATTCACTCATTCGTTGCACTATATGCTTTATGGTAACAAATGTTAAGAATGTCTAGGAAATAATTCTATATCAAAAATTTCACATTTTGCTGTTTCAGACCCTCCAGATCAGCCCCAAAACTTGAAATGCATTCAAAATGGAAGAGAAGGTGATGTATCTTGCAGCTGGTTTATAGGACGCATCACGCATATCAGAACAAATCATATATTGCGGTGAGATAGTTTTCCAGTTTGAAAACTGATGTTGCCTTTAAACATGAACTGAATGATGGAAATGCATCAGAATGTAAGGCCACTCTGCCTTGAAATTTGTACCTTCAAAAAACACATATGACTCTGAAAATTCCTGCATCTATTTCATAAATGCTTTCTGATTTCCAAACCCTGACTACTTTATGATTGAACCCCTGCATGGGCATCTATGACTATCATTAACTCCTTGTCTTCCATTCTTCAACAACCTCTTTATCCCCTTCATACAGCAACTAGCACTTCCTGTAGAACACAATGTATTTATAGCACAAAAGGAAGCAGCTACTTTGCAAAAGCAACTCCAATAATACCCCTGTTCATTGTTTTTTCTTTCTTTTCTGTAACTCCAAGTGTTGATTTATTTCAAATACATATGCAGATCTTTTCCCCTTCAATGGCTCTGTCTTAACCATGCCAATTGGTAAAACATTCTGCTTTGACAAATTCTCTGAACAAACTCCTGTAAACCTATCCACTCCTCTTCTCTCTGCTTTTAAATAGTTGATCTCTTTACGCTAGGAAAAATGTATATGGTAATGCACCCATCAGTCACTTGAGAGACCAATGTCTTTATCACATTGACTTCACTCAACATACAAATATATTTCCTGATGAAGGGCTTTTGCCTGAAACGTTGATTTTCCTGCTCCTCGGATGCTGCCTGATCTGTTGTGCTTTTCCAGCACCACTCTAACCTAGACTCTGATCTCCAGCATCTGCAATGTTCACTTTCGCCATACAAATATATTTGCCTGGTCAAGAGTAGACATGTCTCTACAGCTAAGAACATGTGTGTTACATAAATATGGATCATTTGTATAATGCTATTGTACAGAATTTAGGATATCTGGCAAAAAAAATCTTCACCTGCCTAATAATATTAGCTAGCAGATACCACTTGTGAATGTTAAGTAATTTAGATGTAGTTTGTAGAGTATTTTGAACTTAACATTGCACCTTGGTTATTGCTATTCCTGTTCTCTTGGTGCACAGAATAAAACATTGCACCTTTCATTTCAAATGCAAAGATGGGTTTAAAAATCATGTAATACATTTTTCAGGTTCCGAAATGAGTCACACAGTTTTTTTGCATCAAAAACCTCTGCCGCGTTGTCAACTGGAAATTGCACAAAGCAGAGGAAGACTCTACTGGACCAAAGGCTGCACTTTGCAAGTGAATCTGGACATGTTTTCAACCCATCCTCTGTTTATTCAGCTTGGGTAACTGCTTCAAACCAACTGGGGAATCAAACTTCAGCAGTCATAAACTTCACCTTAGATGAGATAGGTGTGTGTAAGTTTTTTTAAAATCTATATTAAATGTGCACTGTCCCATAGATCAATCTGATGCAAAAAAAGGATGCATGTCTTTCTTCCTTAAATCCTAGCATTCTGCCAATAATGTTTATGTAAATAGCTACATAATATAGGCCTGAAGCTAATATTTCATCACATTTTGCCTTTTGGTGAGTAGATGGCTCCACATGTGTAGCAAACACCATCTGTCGCTGGCTTAAAAGAGCACATGTATGTAGGGCCCCTCTGTCATTCTTAAATGACTAAAAGCAGCAACCAATTTCAAAAGATAACACTACTGGAAGTTCTGAGGAAATTCGTTCTGGTGCCAATTGTCCTATGATCCAATACTTGGAGGTGAAGGCTAAAGCTGACGAAGCTTCCATTCTTGTGGTGTCTGCCAAGTGAGTTTCCTCACCTGCTATGCTCACCTTGCCATTCCAGCCACCACACTGCCTGCTCTCCCCATCCTACCTGTACACAAACTGCTGCTGTCCCTCACTTCCACCTCAACCAGATTGCAGGCATAGATAGCAGCAGGATATCTAAAAATAATATCCATAAAGAAAGGTATCTCAGTTTTTCTCTCAATGATTTGAATCTGTGTTGACAACTTTTTAGCATAAAGAATGATTAACAATTACATGAGGTTTCCAGGTGGATCAGGAAATGAAATAGTCTGAGAAGTAGCTGGATGCTGTGGTGGTCCATAGATATTTTCTTATTAATCTGTCAAGTGATGTTACACATTTCTAGAGCAAGTGGGTCTTGAACCTGGGCCTCTTGGGATATTAGAGACAATACCAATGTGCACAAGGACCATTCTATGCTGGGTCTTACTGGATGATTAGGCTAAGATTCCTGATTTTAACTTTCATTATTATTGATCTTTGTGATTACATGACTTTCAAATAACCGCAGAATTTTATGCAGGAAATAGTCACTTTATGTGGTTTGCCTCTACTATTTAAGGTAAGACTGAATATTGTTAATGCTCAGTTTATACTGTGGACTCTCAAGTACAACATTTTTTCCTGCTCTTTCTCTTAAAGATGATGATTTTGTGGTTTCTCAACCCACAGATAAATGGCAACCCAGAATTCCAAATCTTCTCTGAAATGCAGTACAAAGCTTGCACCTTCTGACAGTGATTTTTAAATTTTTTTTAATTGTTTGAGATGTGGGGATTGCATTTGTTGCCCATGAACTGGGTGCCTTACTAGGCCATTACAAAGAGCGGTTAAGAGTCAGCCACATAGCTGTGGATCTACAGTCACGCAGACCCGACCAGGTGAGGATGGCTGATTTCCTTCCCCAAGTGACATTAGTGGACAAGGTGGATTATTATGACAGCATTTTTTCACCATTATCACTAGACTTTAATTCTAGATCTTTGTTTTTATTAACCATCTACTATGGTGTGATTTGAGCCTGGGCCTCCAGAACATTATGTTCGTCTCTGGGTTATGAATCCAGCATCAATACAACTACACCTCCAATGTGATAGACTTATTCCTATAAAGATGGTTATTAGCTTCCTGAAAATCAATTAACTATTACCAGTGCATTTGTATTCCAACATCCCACAGAATATGGTTTGGGTTTTTACATGATGCTGTTCATCTGAATATTCTTATTTCTACAGTTAATCATACCTGATCTTATCTATAAAACAAATATATTGACATCAGCAAAGTAACTACAGAATTTTTTTTTTTAGTGACACCCAGTCCTCCCTGTATCAGAAAGGTAGAATTTAGCAGCAGCTCACCGCTAATTAGTACAATATATTGGCAAGACCACCAAAACACAAAGTTGTTTGAAATCCGATATCAAAGTGCCAACAGTCAATCGAAAAAGGTAACTTTTTAAAACTTATTTGTGGTTATTTTCCTTGCGATATTTCTAATTGATAACTTAGAAAAGTTTGAATTTCCCACAAAGTATTCATTTTGAATTTCCAGAATTATTTGAGCACGTGCATCTTATAGATTAGCTGTACCAGATTCTCACCACTTCATTGTACCTCTCTTCTCCATTATCTTTTAATTCAACGAGATAGTTAGTTATATATTGTCCTTCTTTCCATTATTCCCACAAAAAAAGGGCATTCTAGATTGCCTGGCAAGTTATGCATTTTGAGGATTTCTGTAGTCTTTGTTGCTAAAACAGTTTTTAACATTGCTCTTCTGCCAATAACACTTTTTTGTTTTAATTTGCCTTTCTCTTTGTGGAATGCTATTTCCACAACTCCCTTCCTTCAAATAGGATGCACTGGGATTATCATAGAAATAACTGAACGTAGCCACACTGTATAGGCTTTACCATTGAGTCGCACTACGCACCATTCGTCCTTCAACAAAGGCTAGAAGCAGAAATTGAGGCTTGATGTGTTTTACCTATATCGGCTGACCAATCCCACGAAGAGGATACTTTTCTGTAGGCTGAAAAGCCAATTCAGGTCATAGTAATATAGGTGACCTTTTCATGATTGGTAATTAAGGCCACTCCTGGACCAGAACTAATTCCACCACTAGCATGCCATAGTCTACAGAATCCACTATGTCCTCTCTTGCATTGCTGCCATTTATTCCACCAGGTGAAAGCAACTGCTAAGCATTGCAAAGAATTTACCAAAGTATGTTACACTTAAGCCAAAATGTGCAGGTCTGTTTGAGACTCAACAACCCTTCGTCCAGGTTCCAGTTTTAATTGCCAGATCATACTCCTTTCTGTTTTGATTTCAGAAATTGTTAATCAATTTTACACACTGTGATGTGTTTGATTTGGAGCATTACACAGAATATGAGTTCCAGGTTCGCTCAAAGTTTGATCAGTTCCAAGGACAATGGAGTGAGTGGAGTCCTACCTTTATAAGCAAGACACCAGAGGCAGGTAGAGTTCTCCACCATTGCTGTGCGGTTAGAGTTGATGTAAAATAAATAGAATAATTCCTTTATTGTATGAGCATCAATCTATCTTGTTGATTAAGAAGGTGTTTGGTATGCTTTCTTTTATTGGTCGGAAAGATGTTGTGAAACTTGAAAAGGTTCAGAAAAGATTTACAAGGATGTTGCCAGGGTCGGAGGATTCGAGCTATAGGGAGAGGCTGAACAGGCTGGGGCAATTTTCCCTGGAGCGTCGGAGGCTGAGGGGTGACCTTAGAGGTTTACAAAATTATGAGGAGCGTGGATAGGTTAAATAGGCAAAGTCTTTTCCCTAGGGCCGGGGAGCCCAGAACTAGAGGTCATAGGTTTAGGGTGAGAGGGGAAAGATATAAAAGAGACCTACGGGGCAACTTTTTCATGCAGAGGGTGGTACGTGTATAGAATGAGCTGTCAGAGGATGTGGCGGAGACTGGTACAATTGCAACATTTAAGAGGCGTTTGGATGGGTATATGAATAGGAAGGTTGGGTGTGGAGTGGATTATGCCCCAGTAAATCCATTCTGCCAATATTCAATAGATTGGCTCATGCATGAAGAACCAGATGAGGCATCAAAAAAATTCCTGTAAACTTTTAAGGTTTAGGAAATGTTACGGTTTTCTAGATGAGGGATCAAAACTCTAGAGGATAGTTTTCAGGGACTTGTACTAGCTGAATGCCTTTTTTGCAGGTCATTTGTACTGTACTATTCACACCCTGTTTTGACTCAGACAACTCCTGATCAGTTACAAGACAGAATGCTAAACTTGTTAGTTTCTTTATGATGCAGTAATTAATGATTTGACCAAAGGTGTGAAATACATTTAAAATACTTCTTTCATTATTAAATCTTGACTTTGTATTGCAGTAGTACAGTCACACTGAGGTCAGCAAATACAATGGAATATTGTGGGTGTAATTCAATTCCTGTCAATTCTGATGTATATCCAATAACTGCAACAGCTCGCACACATGCTGACGCCTAAAATTTGAAATTCATCTGCATGTCAGAACAAATTCGGAATGAGATTGTGTGCAGAGTATAGCAGTAGTTCTACTAGTCACAAATTGAGGTGTCACAGCAAGAATGCATCACCCTTGCTTGTTGCACCCCATCTTGTCAATATTTTGAAGGGAAGGGAAGTTCCTGTCACTGCCTAACCTTGCTTCCATATCGAAGAGAAAGATTGCTATGTTGTTGACATATTGTACACAAATGTGCCTGGTGTTGATTGATCCTTCTATTTTATCAATATCAAAATTGATAGTGTGGGATTATTGTGTTTGAGGGTGGCATGGTGGTGAAGCCTATGTAATGACCATTTACAAAGAATATATATTAACCTTTTACTTTAGATCATGTTTCAATAGGTTTTGTTTTGTCATTTCATAGTTCCCACAGGGCAACTAGATGTCTGGTACACAACAGATCTGTTTGATCCCAATCATCTACAAGTCACACTTTTCTGGAAAGTAAGATATTTTAGTTTATTATAGAGTCATTTATAAAATAACTTAATGCCTAGTTATACTTACCAAGTAAATACATGTGAAGAGTAATGTTGAGAGGAGATTCACTCTTGTGATTTACTTTCACAGGAATAGTTCAGTCTATTGAATACCAAGCCATGTGTCCATATTGTAATTTGGTTACTGATCGCATGGACAAGTGACAAATAGTTGTAGTCAGGGTTTTTTTTTACCAATCCACTGTATTCCCTCCATGTTCTCGTAACCAATGGTGCCACCACAAAATGAATCAATTCCTTGAACCTTCTCCAATTCAGCTTATCTGCCTTCGCTCATATCCTGGAGATATTAATATTGGGTGCCTTTTAAAAATAGCAACATCTTCATGTGATCAAAATGCTCAACACATCAATATGAGCTTTAGTAAATATGCATTATGCATTGATGTTGATATGAACAAGATTTGCTGTGTGATGCAACTTTAACAGTAGTTGCAGTACCAGGCTTTGGGGTGTGCCATTTCTACTGTACAAAGCACTGTAAACAGTTCAATAGTTCAGTGTTTTGTATGATCTGGTTAGAATGCTGCAGCTACTTGCCATTACGTTATTCTGTAAGTGTTACATTACATCTATAACCACTTCAAAAGTGCTTAATTTGCTGTAATGTACTGTAAGACATCTTGAGGTTATAACAGCTATTTTATAAATAAAAATACCTTCAATGCACTGGCCAAATATTTATCGCTCAATCCATAATAGATTATTTATTATCAGTGTTGTGACTGCACAGGAAGAGACCATTCCATTGTGTCTGAACTGGATTTCCAATGAGCATTGATTAGTGCTATTCACACCTTTTACTCCATACTCTTGCACATTGTTAAAAGATCAGACGTTGAATTTCAATAAGTGTTCTGTAACTTTCAGTGTAAATCCAGTTTATGGCAGCTCTCAAACATGAATGTGTAGTTTTTGCTTACACCAGCAGAGGACTGCTGTTTGCAACATTGTCTCCACCCCAAGTCTAATGCACATGCTATTCTCAGACAGCCATTTAAGGGTGGTTAGTACTGCTGCCTCACAGCACCAGGGTCCCAGGTTAGATTCCACCGTCGGGCGACTGTCTGTGTGGAGTTTGCACATTCTCCCCGTGTCTGCATGGGTTTCTTCCAAAAATCCAAACATGTGCAGGTCAGGTGAATTGGTCATGTTAAATTGCCCATTGTATTCTGGTGCATTCATCAGAGGGAGATGGGTCTGGGTGGGTTACTCTTTGGAGGGTCAGTGTGGACTGTTTGGGCCGAAGGACCTGTTTAGAGAATCTCTTCTGGAGTAGAAATGACCTATATAAGAGAGACAGGTTGCACCTGAATTAGAAATATCCTGGTGGGGTGATTTGCTAGTGCTACTCAGGAGGCTTTAAGAGAGGTACCCAAAGAGAAGTCTGAGGCTGATATAATAGATAAGGGGAGAAGGTTAAATAGTCAAGGCAACAAAAAGCATAACATTCTCAGGAAAGTGTCTCTATTTGGCCCTTGTATAAGATTTCCTTTGGAATATTAAATAGATGCACCTGCATAACCTATTGCTACCACTAGTGCCAGCGTTTCAACAGTAAAAGTGTTTTTTTAACCGTCTTTTATTGTCATTATTAATTCCCACCAAGAACATGACGCACCCTGTCATACTAGGATATGTATGAAAATTTGCTTAAGAATGAAGAGCTTTGTATCTTCTGGATCACCCAAAACTGGAAACTTAAGTCTACATTTCTCCAAATTTGAGTTTCTTTAATGTTTAATACGCTCTGAGAGCCTCCTGTTAACCATGATTAAATATGGTTCTCCATTCCTGTAGGCCATAACTAGCATTGGACCTCATTCAGCTCAACTGACCAAACATAACTAGTTTGACTCCACCTTGAATGTTTTCCTAGGACTTTATTTTAAAAAAATGTTTTTGACATCTATCTCAAGTGTGTTTTTTGTTTCTTTCTGAAAATCTAATTCTAGTTAATAACAGTCTTTCTAAGTTTGAACCTTGGTGTAGTCCAGCATTGAAAGGCAAACATTTGGGTTAGGAATCTCCAAGGAGAATTTTTGTAATCTTTCACAGGTGTGCAAAACTTATTCAAACGTATTCAAACGTATACTTTTATTATAAATGAACCCCAGGAATGACTGGTGTGTGATCAACAGATGTTTTAGACATGATGTGAAATATCATTATCCTAACTGTAATAACTTTTTTCAATATTACATTCCATATTCTGTACAAGTATATGTATAATAATGGTTATCAAAGTCTGGCTCAACTCACATGAATTTTAAAAATCTATTTTATAAGCGTTGTCTATAAATTTTAAATTGTCCAAACCTTCAAATGTCCAAATCTTTGAGCCTCTAATTCAATACTTTGCAGCTAATTCTGCTTTCAGTGGGAAGTGACAATGCCAAGACCACCTTTTGATAAGCATGGAGTCTGTGTCCATATAATCATAGAATCTGTACACTGCTGAAAGAGGCCATTTGGCCCACAGTCTGCAGAGACCTTCCAAAGAGAACACTGCTCTATCCCCATAACCCCACATTTAACATGGCTAATCTAGCTAACCTGCATGTTCTGAGACACAATGAGGCAATTTGGTATGGACTAATCTTTGAACTGTGGGGGGAAACTGGAGCACCTGACAGAACCCACATAGACACATTGATTTTTCCCATCAACCATACGATTCAGCTTTACTTATCCATCTTTTCCACAGATGGCAGTGGAATACTGTCTTTACTCAGAGCAGTAAGGGCGTGGAATACCCTGCCTGCAACAGTAGTTGATGGCTGAAGGGCCTGTATGGAGCTGTAATGTTCTATGTTTTACTTGAGGCTCATCCGCTCTTGTTGACTCTCTTTTTTCTATGGTTTCTGTCATTTCACATATACTGTTTGAGTTTTTTCTGACTGTTTCTTCCATTGATTTTTATTCCTGAAGTGAGAAGCAGTTTTTCCAAACTGTACTTATCAGTATACACATGGAGAGTCTTTCAGGCAGAATCTTTACCTCATTGTACAGCACTGCCTTTTGAAGAACCAAACTAAGTCAGAACTTGGAGTTTCCATCTCTGGGAGGAGCTGTTCCAATGGGATGGGTTCCATGTGAAACATACAGGCATCACAGTCCTTGCAAATAACAACTGAAGCTGTGGATAGGGCTTTAAACTTAATAGTGGAGGGATGTGTTCAGTTGCATGGAAAAGTATGGAAAAAGTTAAAGCAAGGGAAGGCTCAGCTGAAGTTAAAGTTTCCAGAATCAGGAATTGGACAGTATGGAATGTGTCAAGAATCTAACTTCAGACACAGCAGGTAAGAGAACAACTGTGAAAAGGTGGCAGTCATTACAGGACTGAGTGTGTTGTACTTAAACGCATAAGGTGTAAGAAACAAGATAAATGAGTTTATAGCACTGATTGAAATTGGCAGGTATGATGTTGTGGCTGTCAGAGACATGGCTGCAAGGGGACAGGACTGGGAACCAAAAATCCAAAAATTTTCCAGAAAGGCAGTCAGTGACCAGTGAGTTCTGTAGGGGTTAGTGTTGGGATCATAACTATTCACATGATACATTAAGTTTCTGCATGAAGGAAAGGAGGGCATGGTTGTTAAATTTGCAGCTGACAAAAAGGTGGAGCGGCAAGTAGTGTTGAGGAAATGAGGCTGCAGAAGGACTTGGGATAGGCTAGGAGAGTACATAAAGAAGTAGCAGATGAAATACCATGTGGGAAAGTGTGAGGTTATGCACTTTGCTTGGAAGAATAAATGTGTAGATTATTTTCTAAACGGGGAAAGGCTTCAAAATTCTGAAGCACAAAAGAACTTGGGAGTCCTAGTTAAGGCTTTTCTGAAGGTTAACATGCAGGTTAGTTGGTAATTAGGAAGTCGAATGCGATGTTAACGGTCATTTCAAGAGACCTAGAATACAAGAGCAAAGGTGTATTGTTGAGGCTGTATAAAGCTCTGGTCGGACCGCATTTAGAATATTGTGAGCTGTTTTATGCCCCGTATCTGAGGAAGGATGCGCTGGTGTTGGAGGGGTTTCATAGATGGTTTACAAGAATGATCCTGGAGGTGAAGGGCTTGTCGTATGAGAAGTGGTTAAGGACTCTGGGTCTGTACTTCATGGCATTTATAAGGATGAGGGGTGAACTGAAGGAAACTTTACTGAGCGGTCTGGATACAGTGGATGTGGAGAAAATGTTACCAGTAGTAGCAGAGACAAGGACCTGAGGGCACAACCTCTGACCGTTTAGAACTAAGATGAAGAGGAGTTTCTTTATCCAGATTCAGCATTGCTTCATGAAAGGGAAATCTGACAAATTACTAGAACTCTGAGGAGATAACAAGCAGAATAAATAAAGGGGAAGCAGTGGATGTAATGTATTTGGATTCCTCAGAAGGTTATTAATAATGTGCCACATTTTAATTAACTTAATAGGATAACAGCCAATAGCGTTGGAGGTAGCGTATTGCAAAATATTGAGGATTGGCTAATTAACAGACTGACAATTTACAATGTTTCCAAGTTATATTTCATCTGCAAACTTTGAAACTGTGCCCTGCTTACTATGATCTCGATCACTAATCTACATCCAGAAAAGCAAGGTTCCGAATACAGATCTCTGGAGAAGTTCACTTCAAACCTTCCTCCTGTCTGAAA
The DNA here is from genome assembly GCF_037043375.1 of Chiloscyllium plagiosum. Lineage (NCBI taxonomy): Eukaryota > Metazoa > Chordata > Chondrichthyes > Orectolobiformes > Hemiscylliidae > Chiloscyllium > Chiloscyllium plagiosum. Next base: position 60,019,864 of record NW_028270147.1, on the reverse strand, counting down.
AAAATATCCCTACTGGTTCCTATCGCTCAGGCAAACTTGAATCCATGGTGCTACTGTCCCTTGCATTTTGAGAGTTATAATTTGGCTCAAGTCTATTTGTGATACTGTATCAAATGCCTTTTGGAAATGCACGTATGCCGTTTCACCAGCATTACCCTCATTAAGCCTCCCTGTTTACCTCTTCAAAAATTTCCAGTTAAGTAATCACAACTTCCTTTTTAAAAATCCAGAAAAACATAAGGTGAAGGAGCAGAGTCTGTTCCACCATCTAACGTGATCATGGCTGACATGTTGATTAGGAACAGGATCATCTCACACTTTTCCATGTGACTGTTGATTCTTTCCAGAGTATTTGTTTCTTGAAGATTCCCCACCACTGAAGTTAAACTGAATGATTAGTCTGGTCTGTAATTGAATAGGTTTATCCATATGGCCTCTTTTTGAATGATGGCATAGCGCTTGTAATTCTCCAGTTCTGTCCTTACATTTGAGGAGAAAAAAAAAATTGAAAACTTGATTAGTTTGTGTGAGATTATTTATATTCTTAGTAGGGAGACTGTTGTTGAAATTTGGAAAATTGTAAACAGTATTCATTTAAAAAGAATAATGTGATTAGTATCTTTCAAAACTTGATTCCTAAAGAAAACTTAGCTGCTTTTACTATTATAGCCTCTCAAGATGCCTGAAAGCAGAGGAAGAATCCTGGGTTACAATATAACACTTCAGAAAAGTACAAAGGAAAACACAGCTATCTGGGAACAGACTTCAAACACCTGGTACATTATGGAAATCACTAGGACAGGCTGTACAATTACAGTGTCTGCTTATAACTCCAAGGGAAACTCTCCACCTTCTCAACTCCATGTGCCATATCTCTCAGGTAAAAGAAAGGCCTTAGTTTTTACAATGTTGCAAAGAGGTCTACTGTATTAATTTTGGAGGATGAGAGGGAAGTACTGGGGAACAAAAACTACAGGAAAATAATAACTTTGGTCAATTGCCTTCTAGACATGCTTTTGTGAAGTCGGGATAATTGGGTGGTGTAATCCTCCTATGACCAATGTTCAATCAGCACTTACCCATCTGAATTCTTCTCCTGAGCTATTGAGATACTGATGTTATTAACTATTATTAACCATGCACCAGCTGAAATAATTTACTACATACTGGATATAGGACTTTTTCTTATGCGCATAGTTTGACAGAACAACTTGTCTGAAGGACCTCACTCATTTGTAATCTACTGACATATTTATGGACAGATCTTCCTGCACCAAGAAACATCTCAGCTACGTACACTGGAAACAACCAGTTCTTAGTCAAGTGGACAGCCCCTGAAAAACATCTCCAAGGAACCCCAATCCAAGGATACGTAGTGGAATGGGCAGATGTAAATAACAAAGATAATCTGAAAATAAATTGGATGAAGCTCCCTCCTCAAAATCATTCAGCAACATTAACAGGTAAAGTGTTTTTTTTTTAAAAAGATCAATTAACTTCTTCACCCAATCTGTCCCAGTCAAGCACATGATTTTGATGACAGAATTCTACACTAAGAATGATAGGCCAAACATCTGTTCATTTTCAGGTCTTAAGATTCCTTAAGTTGTAACAGACTATACCTGGTATGGTATGTGACAAAAGTTTAAATTGATAGTATGAACGCTTGTTTCAAATGAGTTGCTTCTCACATTTTTTGCATGACACATTGTTTTTGGTTGTTCCAGCAAAAAGATTCTTGCCTATTGTCAAATTGTACCAAGGAGTGGGGAAGAAAAAAGAGTAATTTTATTACTGCACCTAACATTGATAGTTTTGATTTGTCAAAGTTTGGAAAGGAAAGCACATTACCCAGGATAGTCAGCTCAATTCATTCAAAAGCAAAGTATCTCAGGTGCTAGAAATATGAACCGAGAAAAGGAAAGGCTGGCACCACTTAGCAAGAGGTGAAATATTGTTTGGAAAAAATTGGATGAATTGAACAGCAACTAAACGGAATTGTTGTCTGTCCAGGGCTGCACAGCAGTAGGCCAGCAGGGGTACGGTACATCACATGGCCAGTAATGGAGACAATGGGTGGATTAACCTCATTGAAACAGGGCAATTGCACTATTAAAGTTGGGCAAAAAACCAGATAACTCTACACTCTTATCTTCCTCGTGTGGACAGTAAATAGTGTTCTAGGGATTTGGGTTTGAATCCTGACACAGCAGATGGTGGCGTTTGAATTCAGTAAGACAAAATCTGGAATTAAGAATCTACTAGGCACTGGAAAAGGCAGATACCTTCTCCCCAGCCCCAACCCCCTCCAGCCCGAAACGTCAATTTTTTTTTCCCTCCTCAGATGCTGCCTGACCAGCTGTGCTTTTCCAACACTATGCTCTCAACTCTGATCTCCAGCATCTGTAGACCTCACTGTCTCCAATGGCAGAAACAGCCATGTCAACCCTGCAAAGTACTCCTTACTAAAATCTGGGGGGGGTAAATATGAAAAGTGGGAGAAGACAGATGGGTCGTGCAGCAGCCTGACATAATCATACTCTCAGAATCAGAGCTGACAAACAATATCCTAGACTCCACTATCACCATCTCTGGATACGTCCTGTCTCGTGCGCAGGACAGACCCAGAAGAGGTATCAACTCAGTGGTATACAGTCATGGGAGGAGCTATCCTGAGAGTCCTGCGCATTGACTTTGGCCCCCATTAGGTCTCATGGCTTTGGGTTAAACATAGGCGAGGAAACCTCATGCTAAGTGAATGATGTATCTGTCTCCTCCAGAGGTGCCAGTCTTCAGCCAATTTTATTCACTCTGCATGATATCAAGAATCAGTTGGAGGCATTGGATACTGCAAAGGCTTTGGGCCCTGACAATATTCTGACAATGGCATTGAAGAGTTGTGCTCTAGAACTTACCTAGCCAAACTGTTCCACCACAGTTACAACACTAGTATCTCCCCAATAATGTAAAGTATTGCCCAGCTCGGTCCAGACAATATAATCTCTACCCCCTTGACATTTAGTGATGTTACCATTATTGAATCCCCTGCTATCAACATAGTAGGGGTTACCATTGACCATAAACTCGACTAAAATCATCACAAACATAATCACTACAAGAGCAGATCAGAGGCTACAGGCAGGTAACTCACCACCTTACTCTCCAAAGCCTGTCCATCATCTACAAGGCACAAGTCAGGAGTCTGATGGAATATTCCCTACTTGACTGGATGGGTTCAGCTACAATACCACAAGAAGCTTGACACCGTCCAGGAGAAAGCAATCCCCTTGATTGGCACTATATCCACAAGCATCCAGTACTTCCTGCACTGAATCTCAGTAATAGCAATGTGTACCATCTACAAGTTATACTGCAAACATTCACCCACGATCCTTAGATGGCACCTTCCAAACTCACGACTGCCTCTTCACTATCATCTTCATTCAGTATCTGCACTCACTCCACCCCACCCATTAAATAGTTCTTTGGCAAAAGGAATGGGGTGAAAGTAGGGACAAAGAATGGAGTTGGATGAGCAATCATGAGCATGTTGAATGTCAGAGTAGGCTTGAAGGGCCAAACAGTCTACTCCTGGTCCTATTTTCCATGCTTCTACTCAATCGAGCAATCTGCTGGGAGTGTTTCTATAACTTAGGAAGAGAGCCTGAGGAATTATTTTACAACCACTTGAGGGGATCAATCATGGTCCAGATTTTACGGATCAAAATGTTCACTTGTGACTCTGATCAGACAAACAAATACACGTTTACTACATTCCGATTTTATTCTTGTTGCTTAGTGATCTTCTGATGGAACATCTTCATAATTGTCTCAGTACAAGAACCTTAATGAGTTGGTATGAGCAAGTCACTTTTGACTTGAACACCAAGGTTTTACCTAGTTTTTACCAAGGTGGTTAGCACTGCTGCCTCACAGCGCCAGAGATCCGGGTTCAATTCCTGCCTCAGGCAGCTGTCTGTGTGGAGTTTGCACATTCTCCCTGTGTCTGCATGGGTTTCCTCTGGGTGCTCCACTTTCCTCCCACAGTCCAAAAATGTGCAAGTTAGGTGAATTGGCCATGCTAAATTGCCCATAGTGTTAGGTGAAGGGGTAAGTGTAGAGGAATGGGTGTGGGTGGGTTACTCTTCGGAGGGTCGGTGTGGACTTGTTGGGCTGAAGGGTCTGTTTCCACACTAAGTAATCTAATCAAAAAACAGAGAGCAGTGCAGGGGAAGAGGAAGCACATAGATTTGGGGCTTGGGAATGATGACAGGGTAAAGTTCAGAGGAACAATGACTGTAATAACATTAATAAAATACGAAGAGGCATTATTCTTTTTCTGCTGCTGCCTTTTAATGGTATAGGAGTTCAACATATGAAATCAGAACCTGGCTGTTCAGCGTCAGGAACTTCACAAAATAAACTTGAAGTTATCAGTTGAAAATTCCAAACCAAAGTTTGTTTTTGTAAGACAAGTTTATGAAGAGCGATAGAACTAAGATGGGCAGATAGAGTTGAGATAGGAGTTGCCATCTGTATAATCTGATTGGATGGCAGAACGTATTCAGAGGCCTGAGCAATTGACTTGTGTTCCTATAACATGCCACCCAGCAGTATCAGAGACAGCGAGATTTCGCAGATTCTTTTGCAACGATCTCCCTTCTCTTTTTCCAACCTCCCCCCCCCCCCCCCCCGCACAATCTTATACATAGACAGAAAGGGATACTTCCGAGTATAACTATTATCCTATTTGTTTTACAGAAAATATAAAGCCAAAGACTTGTTTTCAGATTTCTGTTTATGCCATTTACAAAAGTGGGGCAGGAAGACCACTGTCAACTCAACGCTACTCTGCACAAGAAGGTAATTTAAAGTAGTGGTTCAGTTAAAACTTTGAGTAAGTTATCAACATGTGCTGATGGTAATGAGAGAATGTTTTAATCAAGATTTGTAACAATTTTTTATTCAGCAGCACCACTGTCAGGACCTACAGCCTTCACCAAGCAAAACACTGCTGTAATATTCTGGAAGAATGTTCCACATGACCAAAAAGAAGGTTGCATAGAGAGCTACACCATCTACTTGCAGGAGGAAAATTCCAAGCTACTTCCGACAATTTATCGTATGTACACCAGAGAAATAATTAACAACATCAGGATTGATCTAATGGACCCTCAAGCCTGCTCCAGCGTTCGATGAGAACATGGGTGAACTTCACATTAATGCTACTTTCCTTCCCCAACCCATAGTTACAAAAATATCTCTATGTGAATAGAAATGTACAGAATCATGGATTGTCAGCAACCCAGATGACAGCCAATCAGCCCACGGGGACCGTTGATTCTTTGCTAGAATAATCTAAAACTAATCCCCATGCCACATTCTCAACAGACAGCTCAAACCTTCCTCTGTTTTGAACATCTGTCCAATTTGCTTCAACAGCTCTGTATACAAATATCATCTTGTTCAAACAACCCTCTTCATTTTTGTAAAGAAACATCTACAAACATCCTTCCATCTTAGACCAACATTCTTCTCCCCAATCCTTTTTACATGGCCTTCAACTACTATCCTCCTCTTTCCTACTCCTCAACCTAAGATGTCTGACCTCCTCTCCCTGCCCTTTTGTTGCCTCTGCCACCACCTCTTCATCTCCTCCAATATCCACTACTTTTTTTTTTACTTCCCTGCCTCGTGATTCCAACTCTCCTCTCAGATTTCTACAATCCTTCCCAATGCCTGTACTTGAATGTAAACCCCCCCTCTTCCAACTCTATTCTTAAGACTGCCCATTAATGCTGTCTCACCTCTGGAATGGGGCTTGGAATTCCTTTGCCCTGCAGTTTCATCTCTGTCAGACTTTATGAATGTGGGTTAATTACATGTGAGTCAATTATAAAGGATATACTAGCAGAGCATTTAGAAATACATATTGAATCAAGCAGATTCAGTATGGCTTCATGAAGAGAAAATCATGATTGACAAATTTACTAGAATTCTTTTGAGGAGGTAACAAGCAGGATAGTTAGAAATAAAGCAGATGTCTTGTCTTTGCATTTTAAGAAGACATTTGATTAGTAATGAATGTTGACTTTTATTTCATCAGAAATATAGAAAAGGCCATAGCTGGAATATTATGAATAGTTTGGGGTCTCTCTTCTCTAAGGAAACATATTTGGGCATTGGAGGCAGTCCAGAGAAGGTCAGAATACTGATACAGGATATAAAGGGACTGTCTAATGAGAAATGTTGAGTAGACTGAGCTTGTACTTGACGGAGGTGGGTACTGCAGATTCTGAAGATTAGAGTCAAGATTAGAGTGGTGCTGGAAATGCACAAGACATGAGGATCTAATTTCAGGTTAGCATTTAAAACGGGTGAAACGGTAATGAATCTTTACTGTGGAGAGTTATTGAGGCTGGGTCATTAAATATATTCAGGGCTGAGACATTTTTATTTGGAAAATGAATCAAGGGTTAGGGGGGAAAGGCAGGAAAGTGGAATTAAGGATGATGAGGTTAGCCATGATCTTATTGAAACGGCAGAGCAGACTTGATGGGTTGAATAGTTTGCTCTGCACCCACGTCTTCTTGTCTGGAGATGAAATCAACTCCACAGCATGCGGATAAACCCAGCTCCAGGTATCCCATGTGTTTCTGCCCTTCTACCCACCACCTTCATGTTCCAGTGGGTACAAAGGATTAATTTCTTCTTGCCCTACTACACTCTTAAAAAAATCTAATTTGCTGTATACTTTCCTCTTGCATTTGACCACAAAACGTATCATCTCCCATTTATCTCGATTAAACGCCATATGCTGTGTTTGTTCCATCTTATCAATGGATCTATATCCTGCTGTATCCTTTGACAATCTTCCTCACTATCCATAACTCCACCAATTTTCATGTTGTTTACAAACTTACTAATCAGACCACATACAGTTTCATACATATGTTTAAAACAGAGGTTCCCAGCTCTGATCTTTGTGGAACATCCTCTATGACCAAGGCAACTTTGCCATGGATCCCATGTGACTTAATTGCCTGGACCAGCTTGCCATGACCTTGTCAATTGCTTCACCAAAGTCCATGTAGACTACATCCACTGTCCTACCCTTATCAATTAACTTAAGTCACTTGCTCAAAAAACTCAATCACAAATACAATTGTACATATACAATTACTGATTAAGTCCTTTACATTAACTGATTCTGCTACTTGCAGAAAGATCAGGTTATCTGAAGTTAGTGACTATTTTCACTTCTCACTATACATTTTTAAGATGAATCTCTTGGGTTTAATGCAAAGTGTGACATTGGAAACACAATGAAAAAATCCAAAAACATTATATAGATGATAAAATTGATGTAGAAACAAAATATTTGCTTTGAAAGTAAAAAAAATTAAGTTTACATTTTTTTTAAGTGGGTGTGGGTGCTGAGTATTTGGGGTGATGGTAATGGAACATTTTCTCCTACAAGTTGTGTCTAATGTTTGTATTAAAGTCAACCTTGTCCAACTTGTGACCCAGAGTGTGTTGCCTGTCAAAAGTAGGAAGTTGAGGATCTCAAATGTGAGTTTGTGCATGAATTCGGCTCAGAGTTTTGGGAAATCACTTCAGATAATGTCCAGAATCAGGAAAGGAAGAGACTTCCATCACAACGTAGATTCCAAAAAGGCAAAACATTGTTCCAAAGGCAAAGTAATTTTGAACCAACTGAATTACTCAGTTGTTTAATTACTACTTTCAATGTAGTGACTTTTTAAACGATGACTAATTATTCATTGGAGTTGGTTACTAGATTGTACTGAATTGAAGGGAACCTCAATTAGCAAGCCTTGCAAAGAGATTGTGTTCTCTCTGTCCTGTTTCCTTTCAGATAACAACTCATTTAAAAAGTACCATAGTGAGTGTGGAATTTCCCTGCATGTGATATCATGAATAGAGAGTTGACCCAGAAGCCACTAAATCTACCCGTGATGTCACAGGAAGGAAGGTTCTACACAAAGTATCTAAAACCAACAGTTTCATCTAATTAATTTCATGTTTCACACTGGCAGCTCACCAAGTACATTATCAAGAGGTTGGGTTGAAAATAGATTTGTTTCAAAATATGAAGAAAGTAATGACTTGCACTTGTACCTTTTTTAAGCAATAGAAAACTATGTTGCTATTCAATAAAATACAGTTCAGCTTTTCTATTCTATGTGGTGTTTGCAACAGTCAGATTAAATCTTGAATTCAAGTAACACAGAAGCCAGCAGAAGAACATAGTGGAACAGACCCATTAAGGATCTATAATCTCTATTTATCATTTGCTAGGGCCTATTGACCCAAACAGCAAGAATTACACAATCCCAGATTTGAAACCTGAAACTGGATATATTGTGTGGATGACAGCAGTAACTAGAGCTGGTGAAGGAAAAAATGGAGAACATCACAGATTTTACTACAGCCGTGAAAGTAAGTGTGTGTAACAATGCTGAATATTTCAAATGTGAACAAATGTGCATGTTTAGCATGTAGTAACGTAGCTCAAACATTCCCCCACCCCCATTTTACTCCTAAATTACACTATATTTGATCATTATCTATGTCACAAAAGTCTGAATAAGACACCCATCTTCTCATCTCTGGATCATCAGAGACCAGATGTACTCTGGGACATGCAGCATTGGGACATCTATCCTGATATTGACTGTATGCCAAACTGTGGATGGGCAATTATCTAGCATCTGCAATCCTCCACATTTACAAGAAAGGTAACTAGTTAGATGAAGTAACATAGAGTGTGGACATATTGCAGCATTGGTCAAATGCCTGTAGTGGTTTAGGAAGAGTGGAGAAAATTGGTTGGGCAGAAGAGGAACCAGTTCTCAATGTTCCTTTTGAGGCAAAATAGTTCAACATTTTGAGTTAGAGGCAGAAGTTGGAATGAGATTGGTTAGCTAGCAGAAGTTACTTTGATTACTTTGAATTTAAACCAAAATGTTCTTTTTCCTTCAGGCACTCCTCCACACTCTGACAGCAAGTCTATCATAATGGTGGTTGTTGCATTAACATTCTTATTTGCTGTCATTGTTTCTGGATTTTGTTTATGGCAGTCAGTGAGGAACAGGTAATAAATCTGAAAGTGTGTATTACGCATTGGGATTTAAGTTAATTCACATTTATGTTTTAACTGCAATTCTCCGTACTGTTTTAGTCATGATAAAATGAGGGAGGGAAATGAATTTGAAGGTCATGAAATTTTGGAATTCCCTTCCTCCAGAAAAAAAATGTAGAATTTTCAAATATCTTTAAGGCATAAGTTGAAAAATTATTGATTGTCCAAAGGGATAAACATTTTTTTCTTTAAATTAGCGGCAAGCAGGAATGTGGAATTGAGTTTAAAATCAGTTCAACAATATTTTATTAAATGGCAGAGCAAGTTTGAAAGGCTGACTGGCCTAGTCTTGCTCATGCACCTGAACAATCAAAGCGTTGCATTATCAAAGAAGGAAGAATCAACCTGATTTTAGTACAAACATTTGAGGTCAGAAATAAAGCTTATGTTCATTCCAAATAATTTTGTCCCTCCCTTTTTAAGTGTTGCAACAGGTGAATCACATTCAGGTACTCCACCCAATTTCAATTTGGCAACCTGCCTAGTTCACAGTATCCACTCTATCCACTTTCTTTCTTTCTGGTTGATCCCATTTTGTCTTTATATAATAACATTGCTATGCATATAAATCCTCTGCTTAAGGTAAAATATTAGCAGCACACAGATCTGCCATATTGTAAGGAAATTCTAAATAGTTGATTTTTTTTTTCAGTGAGCCAATACTCTGGTTTACCTCCACCCTGCATTAATCATGCAGGCATCCTTTTCTCTGATGCTGCTGTTCTGTCATTTTTCTATGTTATGCCTCATTATTCCTAGAATTTTCCTACAATTTGCCTGGCCTTCAGATCCAGGCTGACACAGCACCTGGTTTCTATACAGACCAGGTTTCTACTTAAGTTATTAATTATAAATAATTAGTTCTAACTACAGCTAAACAATGCTGAACCATTGACATATAAGTCTACTAATTTTAACTTTAATCCTCTTAAACTCCCCTTTTAAACAGACAAAGAGGAAAATTAGTGTTCTGGTTGGAAAGAAAAGGTGGGGAAACAGTTCAGTGATTACTCTGGTCAGAATACTGCATCTCTGGGTGCCTGGTTGACTTATGAAGTCACAGCTTATAGTATTTGCTGAAGGAAAGGTACATGGTGGTCTTCAGGCTTCATGTTTTTGTTTCCACTGCAGAGAACAGTGCTTCTGAGGTCATCTGAAAGTTTTTCTGTATCTTGTTCACAACCCCAAACTGTTTAACTATGAGAACATATCACAGCTGTACACATATGAAGGGCCTTTGTTGTTTATGACTGGTCACTAATCCCTAGCTCAATTGGTTTCTCTTGTACTAGCCTATGCTTCATCCCTCAGCTATAACCAGGTATTTGTTTTTACTTTTATCCAGATGTGACACTGACAAATGACTCCCACTCCCATTAGCTTTCAAAATGAAAGTTTGACAGAATAGACAATTTAATGTTTTTGCTCAAATTCAGTTAATATGAACCCAAGGTACTGACCTCCATTTGTATTGCATATTACTACAGGATATGGTCTATTTTGTCAAAACTCTTATCTCCACTGTATGTAAGAAACATTCCTGATCCAGCTAACTGCACTTGGGCAAAAGAATATGCTGCAATTAAGGTAATGGTTTCTTATAAGAATATTTCATTCTACGCTAGCATTAGTTGCAATGGGAATTCAAAGTTATTAGGAGAATGTTCCTTGTATTTCCACTATTTTCCCTTTTGGGTGAGATGTTAAATTGAGGCCTCATATCCTATCAAATGGCTGTAAAGGATCAAAAATAAGGCAAGGACATAACCTGGTTTTGTGATACTGTCTTTGCAGTATTGCTGTTCATGGGGGCTTATTGTAAAGATTGGCTGCCTCATTTCCTTCATTAAAAACACTGAATATACTTTAAAGTTCTTCATTTGCAGTTCCTTTAGGTCAACCATTGTTGTTGTTAAAGGCATTTTCTTGTATCACTTTGAACATTTTTAGCAGTTTTTGGTCACCTAAATGAAGCACGATACAAAATGTTATCCACTCCAAAGCAGGAAGGAGGGAAAAAAACATTCATTTGTAGCTGCTTTAAGTGTAGAGACCACTTGTTGCAGAATATTTTCCAGAATGGAACAAAACTGTCCAAAACAGCTGCAGAAAGCACAAAGGAAAGCTTTTTTTCCCCCAAAAGGAAAGAGGTGAACTGTATTCCATGGCTTAAGCAACCTCCTCTCTACCCACTTTTTGGTTGTTCCCCTACCATAAGCAGTTGTGCCTTCAGCTATGTTGGCCCCAAACTCTGGTATACCAATCTCCATGTCAGACCCATACCTTATTCCTGTAGTACTGAGCATCTTTACCCTTCTTAGACTTAGTTGTCAGACTGAGATTTTGCAAAGATCAGTGGAATAAATAACCAGCATATTTGCAATATGTTACTTGAAAGGTCTTAAAATGTGCTGTTGACACTGTTACATCCACCTGAGAGCAATGTGTAACATAGCATCCAAAAGATTACATCCTTTCAGTATGGAAGTGTCAGCCTGTATTGTGCTCAAGTCTGTTCATGGAACTTGAACTGGTAATATTATGTCTGAAGGAGGAAAAAAGTACCATTAACTGAGCCAGACTGGAACTTAAGAGAGTGGCAACCCCTTTTAAAAGACTACAGTAATATTTCGAAAACTTCTTGCAGATGCAATAACTGAGCTGAGGTTGGAAAGAGACGGAGATGGAGAGTGGTATCCACTTAAGCAGCTTGTCCATTTACTTTTTAAAACCCACTCTGAAGGGGCACTAAGCATGCTAAATCATTCCGATAAAATATAATTGATACTGTATGATTAACTAATGCGCCCAAGTTTTGCAATAATAATGACAGCAACCTCTGGAGTCTAGGTCTGCACACTTGGATACAGAAATCCAGCGGTTTCACTCTGATTCCATGTTTCTTTAGTGTATGCTAAAGTTTCAACACACAGCAATAAGATAAATGGTAAAGAGTCTAGCAAAGGTCGCACATTGCTGAATGAGCAGGACCTGTTTCTAACCGCACCTTGACTTGGTGCCAGTTCAAACTATCTGTATCCATGCACAGTAGATCTTATGTACTGCTTTTGGAAGTCAATGAAAAATGCTATCACTTTTTGGCAATGATTTAAGTACATTTTTAAAACATTAAAACATCTCTTCATGCACTTTTCCTGAACTTGCTTCACTTTCTTGCTACAGGGCAAGATGGAATTATCATACACTGACTTCCATACTGAATCATCTTTCACTTATGAAGACCCGGAGACTCTGCAAGTAGAGGAAATATCACCAGAGCTGGAATTCTGTTTCAATATGGAAACTGTTGATCCAAATCAGAGTACATTTCAATCGCTAATACTAATTCAGTCCACAGCTAGTGAATTGCAACAAAGAATGGAACTCAGCCAAGGAATTCTCTCTCCAGGAAACAGTGAAGATAACATTCTGGACTACAAGTGCCAACTTCCTTGTTTATACGTTGAAAAAGTACCCACTGTGGAAATTAACCAGCATTCAGATTCAAACAATTCCACAATAAACAGGAATACCAGTTACATCCCTTCTAACTTCTTACATGTGATGGACAGCACAGAGGATAATGATGAAATTTTTGCAGATACTTTTTCTTTCATGCCTCTCCCTTCCTTGGCTAGGATGGAAATCCCTTATGGAGGGAAACTAACATTAGACGCAGTGAAAATTGACTGCAGTTCACTTGTGGAATAAGATTAAGAACACTTAGCAAGTCATTAGTAATGTGTACCATCTCTCGAAGACGAGCTAAGTCAAAGTGACAGCTGCAATTATGTCTCTTAGCTTGAATTCAAAACATCAAAAGAGAAATAGAGACGGTATATGGAACCTGATGGTAACCCAGTAAAGAGGCCAGTTGCAGCATGACATGTTGAGGGCAATGTGCATAATGTTGCTCAGTATGAGACATGGCAATGCCTCTGGTTTGGTTTGTTACATATAGAGATACCAGGAGCTGGAGCAGAGTCAACTGAATCATCATATTATGTTGCCTATGTTCAGTTCACGCATACTTAGGTAATAAAGAGTAAAATTATACTCACATGTTGACTTTGTTTCTCTCTTCTTTGCTGCCAGACCTCCACCCTCCCTCCCTCCCTCCCTCCTCCTCTTCTTCCTCCTTCCTCCCCCTCTCCCTCTCCTTCCTCCCTCTTCCTCTTCCTCCTCCTCCCCCTCTCCCTCCTCCTCCCTCCTCCTCCTCCCTCTTACTCCTCCTCCTCCTCCCTCTTACTCCTCCTCCCTCTTACTCCTCCTCCCCTCCCTCTTCCTCCTCCTCCCTCTCTCTCCCTCCTCCTCCCTCCTCCCTCTCTCTCCCTCCTCCCCCTCCTCCTCCCTCCTCCCTCTCTCTCCCTCCTCCCCCTCCTCTCCCTCCTCCTCCCCCCTCCCTCCTCACCCTCCCTCCTCCCTCACTCTCCCTCCTCCTCCTCCCTCCTCCTCCTCTCCCCTCCCTCTCCCCTCCCTCTCCCTCCTCCTTCTCTCCCTCCTCCTCCTCCTCCCCTCCTCTCCCCCTCCTCCCCCTCCTCTCCCCCTCCTCCCCCTCCTCTCCCTCCTCCCTCTCCCTCCTCCTCTCCTCCCTCTCCCTCCTCCTCTCCTCCCTCCTCCTCTCCTCCCTCTTCTTCCTCCCCCCTCTCCCCCCCTCCTCCCTCCCTACTCCCCATCCCTCCTCCCCCCTCTCCCCCTCCTCCCTCTCCCCCCTCCCTCCCTCTCCCCCCGCCCTCCCCCCTCCCCCCTCTCCCTCTCCCCCCTCCCTCCTCCCCCTCCCTCTCCCCCCTCCCTCTCCCTCCTCCCCCTCCCCTCCCTCTCCCCCTCCTCCCCCTCCCCTCCCCCCTCCCCTCCCTCTCCCCCTCCTCCCCTCCCTCCCCTCCCTCTCCCTCCTCCCCCTTCCTCTCCCCCCTCCCTCTCCCTCCTCCCCCTCCCCTCCCTCTCCCTCCTCCCCCTCCCCTCCCTCTCCCTCCTCCCCTCCCTCTCCCTCCTCCCCCTCCCCTCCCTCCTCCCCCTTCCCCCTCCCCTCCCTCTCCCCCTCCCCTCCCTCCCTCTCCCCACCTCCTCTCCCCTCTCCATCTCCCTCCCTCCCTCCCTCCTCCTCCTCCCTCCCTCCCTCCCCCCTCTCCCTCCCTCCCCCTCCTCCCTCTCCCTCCCTCCCCCTCCCCTCCCTCCCCTCCTCCCTCTTCCGCCTCTCTCCCTCTCCCCCCTCCCCCCCTCCTCCTCCCTCTCCCTCCCTCCCTCCCCTCCTCTCCCCTCTCCCTCCACCCTCTCCCCTCTCCCTCCACCCTCTCCCTCGTCCCTCTCTCTCCTCCCTCTCCCCTCCCCCTCCCTCATCTCCCCTCTCCCTCGTCCCTCTTTCCCTCCACCTCCTCCCTCCCCCTCCTCCCTCTCCCTCCCCCTCATCTCCCCCCTCCCCCTCCTCCTCCCTCCCCTCCTCCCTCCTTCTCCTCCTCCTCCTCCCTCCCCCTCCTCCTCCCCCCTCCCCCTCCCCTCCTCCTCCCTCCCCCTCCTCCTCCCTCCCCTCCTCCTCCCTCCCCCCCTCCTCCCCCCTCCCTCCCCTCCTCCTCCTCCTCCCTCCCCTCCTCCACCCCCTCCCTCCCCTCCTCCTCCCTCCTCCTCCCTCCCCTCCTCCTCCCTCCCCCTCCTCCTCCCTCCCCTCCTCCTCCCTCCCCTCCTCCTCCCTCCCCTCCTCCTCCTCCCTCCCCCTCCTCCTCCCTCCCCTCCTCCTCCCTCCCCTCCTCCTCCTCCTCCCTCCCCTCCTCCACCCCTCCCTCCCCTCCTCCTCCTCCCTCCCCTCCTCCTCCTCCCTCCCCTCCTCCACCCCCTCCCTCCCCTCCTCCTCCTCCCTCCCCTCCTCCTCCTCCCTCCCCTCCTCCACCCCCCTCCCTCCCCTCCTCCTCCTCCTCCCTCCCCTCCTCCACCCCCTCCCTCCCCTCCTCCTCCTCCTCCTCCCTCCCCTCCTCCACCCCCTCCTCTCCCCTTCCCCTCCTCCTCTCCCTCCCTCTCCTCCCTCTTCCCCCTCCTCCCTCCCCCCATCCCTCCTCCCTCCCCCTCCTCTCCCCTCTCCACATCCCTCCTCCCACCCTCCTCTCCCCCTCCTCTCCCCCCTCCTCTCCCCTCTCCCCTCCTCCCTCCTCTCCCCTCCCCCTCCCCCCCTCCTCTCCCCTCTCCCTCCCCCCTCCTCTCCCCTCTCCCCTCCCCCCTCCCCTCCCCCTCCCCCCTCCCCCTCCTCTCCCTCTCCTCCCCTCTCCCCCCTCCTCTCCCTCTCCCCCCTCCTCTCCCCCTCCCTCTCCCCTCCTCTCCCCTCTCCCTCCCCCCTCCCCCTCCTCTCCCCTCTCCCTCCCCCTCCCCCTCCCTCCCCTCTCCCCCTCCTCTCCCCTCTCCCTCCCCCTCCCCTCCTCTCCCCTCTCCCTCCCCCTCCCCCTCCTCTCCCCTCTCCCTCCCCCCTCCCCCTCCTCTCCCCTCTCCCCCTCCTCTCCCCTCTCCCTCCCCCTCCCCCTCCTCTCCCCTCTCCCTCCCCCTCCCCCTCCTCTCCCCTCTCCCTCCCCCCTCCCTCTCCTCTCCCCTCTCCCTCCCCCCTCCCCCTCCTCTCCCCTCTCCCACCCCACTCCCCCTCCTCTCCCCTCCTCCCTCCCCCCTCCCCCACCTCTCCCCTCTCCCTCCCCCTCCCCCTCCTCTCCCCCTCTCCCTCTCCCTCCCCCCTCCTCTCCTCCCCCTCCCTCTCCTCTCCCCTCTCCCTCCCCCCCTCCCCCTCCTCTCCCCCCTCCCCCTCCTCTCCCCTCCTCCCCCCTCCCCCTCCTCCCCCCTCCCCCTCCTCTCCCCCCTCCTCTCCCCCCTCCCTCCCCCTCCCCCTCCTCTCCCCCCTCCTCCCCCCTCCCCCTCCTCTCCCCTCTCCCTCCCCCCCTCCCCCTCCTCTCCCCTCTCCCTCCCCCCTCCCCCTCCTCTCCCCTCTCCCTCCCCCCTCCCCCTCCTCTCCCCTCTCCTCCCCCCTCCCCCTCCTCTCCCCTCTCCCTCCCCCCCTCCCCCTCCTCTCCCCTCTCCCTCCCCCCTCCCCCTCCTCTCCCCTCTCCCTCCCCCCTCCCCCTCCTCTCCCCCTCTCCCTCCCCCCTCCCCCTCCTCTCCCCCCTCCCTCCCCCCCCCCTCCTCTCCCCCCTCCTCCCCCCTCCCTCCCCCCTCCCCCTCCTCTCCCCTCTCCCTCCCCCCCTCACCCCTCCTCTCCCCTCTCCCTCCCCCCTCCTCTCCCCTCTCCCTCCCCCCTCCTCTCCCTCTCCCTCCCCCCTCCCCCTCCTCTCCCCTCTCCCTCCCCCCCTCCCCCTCCTCACCCCTCTCCCCTCTCCCCCTCCCCCTCCCCTCCCCTCTCCCTCCCCCCTCCCCCCTCCCCCTCCCTCCCCCCTCCCCCCTCCTCTCCCTCTCCCTTCTCCCTCCCCCCTCCCCCTCCTCTCCCCTCTCCCTCCCCCCTCCCCCTCCTCTCCCCTCTCCATCTCCCTCCCCCTCCTCCTCTCCCCTCTCCCTCCCCCTCCTCCTCTCCCCCTCTCCATCTCCCTCCCCCTCCTCCTCTCCCCTCTCCATCTCCCTCCCCCTCCTCCTCTCCCCTCTCCATCTCCCTCCCCCTCCTCCTCTCCCCTCTCCCTCCCCCTCCTCCTCTCCCCTCTCCATCTCCCTCCCCCTCCTCCTCTCCCCCTCTCCATCTCCCTCCCCCTCCTCCTCTCCCCCTCTCCATCTCCCCCCCCCTCCTCCCTCCCTCTCCATCTCCCTCCCCCTCCTCCTCTCCATCTCCATCTCCCTCCTCCTCTCCATCTCCCTCCCCCTCCTCCTCTCCCCTCTCCATCTCCCTCCCTCCTCCTCTCCCTCTCCATCTCCCTCCCCCTCTCCTCTCCCCTCTCCATCTCCCTCCCCCTCCTCCTCTCCCCTCTCCATCTCCCTCCCCCTCCTCCTCTCCCCTCTCCATCTCCACCCCCTCCTCCTCTCCCCATCTCCATCTCCCTCCCCCTCCTCCTCTCCCCATCTCCATCTCCCTCCCCCTCCTCCTCTCCCCCTCTCCATCTCCCTCCCCCTCCTCCTCTCCCCATCTCCATCTCCCTCCCCCTCCTCCTCTCCCCATCTCCATCTCCCTCCCCCTCCTCCTCTCCCCATCTCCACTCCCTCCCCCTCCTCCTCTCCCCTTCTCCATCTCCCTCCCCCTCCTCCTCCTCCTCTCCCCCTCTCCATCTCCCTCCCCCTCCTCCTCTCCCCCTCCCCCTCCCCCCTCTCCATCTCCCTCCCCCTCCCCCCCCTCTCCATCTCCCTCCCCCCTCCCTCCCTCTCCATCTCCCTCCCCCTCCTCCTCTCCTCTCCCTCCATCTCCCTCCCCCTCCTCCTCTCCATCTCCCTCCCCCCTCCTCTCCATCTCCCTCCCCCTCCTCCTCTCCCCCTCTCCATCTCCCTCCCCCTCCTCCTCTCCCCTCTCCATCTCCCTCCCCCTCCTCCTCTCCCCTCTCCATCTCCCTCCCCCTCCTCCTCTCCCCTCTCCATCTCCCTCCCCCTCCTCCTCTCCCCTCTCCATCTCCCTCCCCCTCTCCATCTCCCTCCCCCTCCTCCTCTCCCCTCTCCATCTCCCTCCCCCTCTCCATCTCCCTCCCCCTCCTCCTCCCCCTCTCCATCTCCCTCCCCCTCCTCCTCTCCCCTCTCCATCTCCCCTCTCCATCTCCCCCTCCTCCTCTCCATCTCCCTCTCCATCCCCCCTCCCTCCTCTCCATCCCCTCTCCATCTCCCCCTCCTCCTCTCCATCTCCCTCTCCATCTCCCCCTCCTCCTCTCCATCTCCCTCTCCATCTCCCCATCTCCTCCCCTCTCCATCTCCTCTCCCTCTCCATCTCCCTCTCCCCCTCTCCATCTCCCTCCCCCTCTCCATCTCCCTCCCCCTCTCCATCCCTCCCCCTCCTCCTCCCCTCTCCATCTCCTCCCCCTCCTCCTCTCCCCCCTCCATCTCCCTCCCCTCTCCATCTCCCTCCCCCTCCTCTCCCCCTCTCCATCTCCCTCCCCCTCTCCATCTCCCTCCCCCTCCTCCTCTCCCCTCTCCATCTCCCTCCCCCTCCTCCTCTCCCCTCCCACTCCCTCCCCCTCCTCCTCTCCCCTCTCCATCTCCCTCCCCCTCTCCATCTCCCTCCCCCTCCTCCTCCCCTCTCCATCTCCCTCCCCCTCTCCATCTCCCTCCCCCTCCTCCTCTCCCCTCTCCATCTCCCTCCATCCCCCCTCCTCCTCTCCATCTCCCTCTCCATCTCCCCTCCCCTCTCCATCTCCCTCTCCATCTCCCCCTCCTCCTCTCCATCTCCCCCTCCTCCTCTCCATCTCCCTCTCCCCCTCTCCATCTCCCTCTCCCCTCTCCATCTCCCTCCCCTCTCCATCTCCCTCCCCCTCTCCATCTCCCTCCCCCTCTCCTCTCCCTCCCCTCTCCATCTCCCCCCTCTCCATCTCCCCTCTCCATCTCCCTCCCCCTCCTCCTCTCCCCGCTCCATCTCCCTCCCCTCTCCATCTCCCTCCCCCTCCTCCTCTCCCCTCTCCATCTCCCTCCCCCTCTCCATCTCCCTCCCCCTCCTCCTCTCCCCTCTCCATCTCCCTCCCCCCTCCTCCTCTCCCTCCCTCCTCTCCCCCCTCCATCTCCCTCCCCCTCTCCATCTCCCTCCCCCCTCCTCCTCTCCCTCTCCATCTCCCTCCCCTCTCCATCTCCCTCCCCCTCCTCCTCTCCCCTCTCCATCTCCCTCCCCCTCTCCATCTCCCTCCCCCTCCTCCTCTCCATCTCCCTCTCCATCTCCCCCTCCTCCTCCATCTCCCTCTCCATCTCCCCCACCTCCTCTCCATCTCCCTCTCCCCTCTCCATCTCCCCCTCCTCCTCTCCATCTCCCTCCCCCCTCTCCATCTCCCTCCCCCTCTCCATCTCCCTCCCCCTCTCCATCTCCCCCCCTCTCCATCTCCCTCCCCCTCACCATCTCCCCTCTCCATCTCCCTCCCCCCTCCTCCTCTCCCCCCTCCATCTCCCTCCCCCTCCTCCTCTCCCCTCTCCATCTCCCTCCCCCTCTCCATCTCCCTCCCCCTCCTCCTCTCCCCTCTCCATCTCCTCCCCCTCCTCCTCTCCCCCTCCACTCCCCTCCCCCCTCCACTCTCTCCCCCCTCCATCTCCCTCCCCCTCTCCATCTCCCTCCCCCTCCTCCTCTCCCCTCTCCATCTCCCTCCCCCTCTCCATCTCCCTCCCCCTCCTCCTCTCCCCTCTCCATCTCCCTCCCCCTCTCCATCTCACTCCCCTCCTCCTCCATCTCCCTCTCCATCTCCCTCTCCATCTCCCCCTCCTCCTCTCCACCTCCCTCTCCCCTCTCCACCTCCCCCTCCTCCTCTCCATCTCCCTCTCCCCTCTCCATCTCCCCCTCCCTCCTCTCCCCATCTCCCTCTCCCCTCTCCATCTCCCCCTCCTCCTCTCCCCCATCTCCATCTCCCTCCCCCCTCCCCCTCCTCCCTCCCCATCTCCATCTCCCTCCCCCCTCCCCCTCCTCCTCTCCCCTCTCCATCTCCCTCCCCCTCCTCCTCTCCCCCCTCCATCTCCCTCCCCCTCTCCATCTCCCTCCCCCTCCTCCTCTCCCCTCTCCATCTCCCTCCCCCTCTCCATCTCCTCCCCCCTCCTCCCTCCCCCTCCATCTCCCACCCCCTCCTCCTCTCCCCCCTCCATCTCCCTCCCCCTCTCCATCTCCCCCCCTCCTCCTCTCCCCCTCTCCATCTCCCTCCCCCTCTCCATCTCCCTCCCCCTCCTCCTCTCCCCTCCCATCTCCCCCCCTCTCCATCCCTCCCCTCCCCCTCCTCCCTCTCCATCTCCCTCTCCATCTCCCCTCCTCCTCTCCATCTCCCTCCTCCATCTCCCCCTCCTCTCCATCTCCCTCACCATCTCCCCCTCCCCCTCTCCATCTCCCCTCCCCCTCTCCATCTCCCCCTCCTCCTCCCATCTCCCTCTCCCCTCTCCATCTCCCCCCTCCTCCTCTCCATCTCCCTCTCCCCTCTCCATCTCCCCCCCTCCTCCTCCCCTCTCCCTCTCCCCTCCCATCTCCCCCTCCTCCTCTCCATCTCCCTCTCCCCTCTCCATCTCCCCCCTCCTCCTCTCCCCATCTCCCTCTCCCCATCTCCCCTCCCCTCCTCTCCCCATCTCCATCTCCCTCCCCCCTCCCCCTCCTCCTCTCCCCATCTCCATCTCCCTCCCCCCTCCCCCTCCTCCTCTCCCCATCTCCATCTCCCTCCCCATCTCCATCTCCCTCTCCCCCTCTCCATCTCCCCCTCCTCCTCTCCCCATCTCCCTCTCCCCTCTCCATCTCCCCCTCCTCCTCTCCCCATCTCCATCTCCCTCCTCCCCTCCCCTCCTCCTCTCCCCATCTCCATCTCCCTCCCCATCTCCATCTCCCTCTCCCCTCTCCATCTCCCCCTCCTCCTCTCCCCATCTCCCTCTCCCCTCTCCATCTCCCCCTCCTCCTCTCCCCATCTCCATCTCCCTCCCCCCTCCCCCTCCTCCTCTCCCCATCTCCATCTCCCTCCCCCCTCCCCCTCCTCCTCTCCCCATCTCCATCTCCCTCCCCATCTCCATCTCCCTCTCCCCTCTCCATCTCCCCCTCCTCCTCTCCCCATCTCCATCTCCCTCCCATCTCCCCCTCCTCCTCTCCCCATCTCCATCTCCCTCCCCCTCCCCCTCTCCCCATCTCCATCTCCCTCCCCTCCTCCCTCTCCCCATCTCCATCTCCCTCCCCCCTCCCCCTCCTCCTCTCCCATCTCCATCTCCCTCCCCATCTCCCCCTCCTCCTCTCCCCATCTCCATCTCCCTCCCATCTCCCCCTCCTCCTCTCCCCATCTCCCCTCCTCCTCTCCCATCCATCTCCCTCCCCCTCCTCCTCTCCCCATCTCCATCTCCCTCCCCCTCCTCCTCTCCCCATCTCCATCTCCCCTCCCCCTCCTCCTCTCCCCATCTCCATCTCCCTCCCCATCTCTCTCCCTCTCCCCTCTCCATCTCCCCCTCTCCTCCTCCCTCCCCATCTCCTCTCTCCCCTCTCCATCTCCTCCCACCTCCTCCCTCTCCCCATCTCCATCTCCCTCCCCTCTCCATCTCCCCTCCTCCTCTCCCCATCTCCCTCTCCCTCTCCATCTCCCCCTCCTCCTCTCCCCATCTCCATCTCCCTCTCCCCTCTCCATCTCCCCCTCCTCCTCTCCCCATCTCCATCTCCCTCCCATCTCCCTCCCTCCTCCTCTCCCCATCTCCATCTCCCTCCCCTCCCTCCTCCTCTCCCCATCTCCATCTCCCTCCCCCCTCCCCCTCCTCCTCTCCCCATCTCCATCTCCCTCCCCATCTCCCCTCCTCCTCTCCCCCATCTCCATCTCCCTCCCCATCTCCCCCTCCTCCTCTCCCCATCTCCCTCCTCCCTCCTCTCCCCATCTCATCTCCCTCCCCTCCCCCTCTCTCCCCATCTCCATCTCCCTCCCCCTCCCCCCTCTCCCCATCTCATCTCCCTCCCCATCTCCCCCTCCCTCCTCTCCCCATCTCCATCTCCCTCCCTCTCCTCTCCCCATCTCCATCTCCCCCTCTCCATCTCCCCCTCCTCCTCTCCCCATCTCCATCTCCCTCTCCCCTCTCCATCTCCCCCTCTCCATCCCTCTCCCCTCTCCATCTCCCTCCTCCTCTCCCCATCTCCCTCTCCTCCTCTCCCATCTCCCCCTCCTCCCTCTCCCCATCTCCATCTCCCTCTCCCTCCTCCCCCTCCCTCCTCTCCCCATCTCCATCTCCCTCCCCTCCCCCTCCTCCTCTCCCCATCTCCATCTCCCTCCCCATCTCCCCCTCCTCCCCATCTCCATCTCCCTCCCCCTCTCCCCTCCTCTCCCATCTCCATCTCCCTCCCCCTCCTCCTCTCCCCATCTCC